>NC_057794.1:303375395-303675395 GCF_018294505.1 Triticum aestivum
TTGTTCTTATTGCATTACCCCGTTTCTCCATGAACTTAATACACTAGATGCATGCTGGATAGCGGTCGATGTGTGGAGTAATAGTAGTACATGCAGGCAGGAGTCGGTCTACTAATCTTGGACGTGATGCCTATATAATGATCATTGCCTGGATATCGTCATGATTATTTGAAGTTTTATCAATTGCCCAACAGTAATTCGTTTACCCACCATTTGTTATTTTTCTCGAGAGAAGCCACTAGTGAAACCTACGGCCCCCGAGTCTCTTTCTCATATTATTTGCCTTTGCGATCTATTTTATTTGTCTTTTATTTTCAGATCTAGTAAACCAAAAATACCTTGCTGCAATTTATTTTATTTGGCTTTCGATCTATCAATATTTACAACTCTTTCACGTCCATGCCAATTTTTGGCGCCGCTAGCCGAAAGGGATTGACAACCCCTTTTACACGTCGGGTTGCGAGTATTTGTTATTTTTGTATGCAGGTGTTGTTTATGTTGTGTTGTTTGGTTCTCCTACTGGTTCGATAACCTTGGTTTCATATCTGAGGGAAATACCTACCGCCTTTGTGATGCATCATCCCTTCCTCTTTGGGGAAATACCGACGTAGATTCAAGCGACATCAATGTAGAAGCCCTCCGTGATCAATTCCCCCTTCGGTAGGATGCCGAAAAAGGCCCCAAGATAGGATCTCACGGGTACAGAAGGTTGCGACGGTGGTAAAGTTGTTTCTTGGCTCTCCTGGATGTTTTTGGGGTATAAGAGTATATATAGGCGGAAGAATTAGGTCAGGGGGGCTATGAGGGGCCCACAAGGTCGGGGGGGGGGGGCGCTCCACCCCCTGGGTGCGCCCTCCACCCTTATGGCCGCCTTGAGGCTCTTCTGACTTGCACTCCAAGTCTCCTGGGTGTCTTTTGGTCCAAGGAAAATCATCGCGAAAGTTTTGTTTCGTTTGGACTCCGTTTGGTATTCCTTGTCTGCGAAACTCTAAAACAAGGAAAAAAACAGAAACTGGCACTGGGCTATAGGTTAATAGGTTAGTCCCAAAAATCATATAAAATAGCATATTAGTGCATATAAAACATCCAAAACAGATAATATAATAGCATGGAACAATCAAAAGTTATAGATACGTTGGAGACGAAGCATCCCCAAGCTTAATTCCTGCTCGTCCTCGAGTAGGTAAATGATAAAAATAGAATTTTTGATGTGGAATGCTACCTAACATATTTATCCATGTAATTCTCTTTATTGTGGCATGAATGTTCAGATCCATAAGATTCAAAACAAAAGTTTAATATTGACATAAAAACAGTAATACTTCAAGCATACTAACAATGTCTTCCCCAAATAGCATGGCCAAAGAAAGATTATCCCTACAAAATCATATAGTCTGCCTATGCTCCATCTTCATCACACAAAATATTTAAATCATGCACAACCCCGATGACAAGCCAAGCAATTGTTTCATACTTTTTATGTTCTCAAACTTTTTCAACTTTCATGCAATACATGAGCGTGATCCATGGATATAGCACTATAGGTGGAATAGACGGTGGTTGTGGAGAAGACAAAAAGAAGGAGATAGTCTCACATCAACTAGGCGTATCAACTGGCTATGGAGATGCCCATTAATAGATATAAATGTGAGTGGGTAGGGATTGCCATGCAACGGACGCACCAGCGCTATAAGTTTATGAAAGCTCAAAAAGAAAACTAAGTGGGTGCACATCCAACTTGCTTGCTCACGAAGAGCTAAGGCAATTTGAGGAAGCCCATCATTGGAATATACAAGCCAATTTCTATAATAAAAAATTCCCACTAGTATATGAAAGTGATATCATAGGAGACTCTCTATCATGAAGATCATGGTGCTACTTTGAAGCACAAGTGTGGCAAAAAGGATAGTAACATTGTCCCTTCTCTCTTTTTCTCTTTTTTTTATTTGGGCATCCTCTCATTTTTTATCCTTTTTTCGTCCGGAGTCTCATTCCGACTTGTGGGGGGATCATAGTCTCCATCGTCCTTTCCTCACATGGGACAATGCTCTAATAATGAAGATCATCACACTTTTATTTACTTACAACTCAAGAATTACAACTCGATACTTAGAACAAAATATGACTCTATGTGAATGCCTCCGGTGGTGTACCGGGATGTGCAATGAATCAAGAGCGACATGTATAAAAAATGATGAATGGTGGCTTTGCCACAAATACGATGTCAACTACATGATCATGTAAAGCAATCTGACAATGATGGAGCGTGTCATAATAAATGGAACGATGGAAAGTTGCATGGCAATATATCTTGGAATAGCTATGGAAATGCCATAATAGGTAGGTATGGTGGCTGTTTTGAGGAAGGATATGTGGTGGGTTTATGGTACCGGCAAAAGTCATGCAGTACTAGAGAGGCTAGCAATGGCGGAGAGGTGAGAGTGTGTATAATCTATGGACTCAACATTAGTCATAAAGAACTCACATACTTATTGCAAAAATCTATTAGTCATCGAAACAAAGTACTACGCGCATGCTCCTAGGGGATAGATTGGTAGGAAAATACCATCGCTCGTTCCCGACCGCCACTCATAAGGAAGACAATCAAAAAAAATAATCATGCTCCAACTTCATCACATAACGGTTCACTATACGTGCATGCTACGGGACTCACAAACTTTAACACAAGTATTTCTCAAATTCACAACTACTTACTAGCATGACTCTAATATCACCATCTTCATATCTCAAAACAATCATTAATGAATCAAACTTCTCATAGTATTCAATGCACTTTATATGGAAGTTTTTATTATATCCCTCTTGGATGCCTATCATATTAGGACTAATTTTATAACCAAAGCAAATTACCTTGATGTTTAGAGACTCTAAAAATAATATAAGTGAAGTACGAGAGTTCATAAATTTCTATAAAATAAAACCACCACAGTGCTCTAAAAAGAATATAAGTGAAGCACTAGAGCTAATTTTGCCTAGCTCAAAAGATATAAGTGAAGCACATAGAGCATTCTAATAAATCACGATTCATGCGTGTCCCTCTCAAAAGGTGTGTACAACAAGGATTATTGTGGCAAATTAAAAAGCAAAACCACAAATCATACAAGACGCTCAAAGCAAAACACATATCATGTGGTGAATAAAAATATAGCCTCAAGTAAAGTTATCGATAGACGAAGACGAAAGAGGGGATGCCTTCTGATACGTCTCCAACGTATCTATAATTTTTTATTGTTCCATGCTATTATATTATCTGTTTTGGATATTTAATGGGCTTTATTATGCACATTTATATTATTTTTGGGACTAACCTATTAACTGAAGGCCCAGTGCAAATTGCTGTTTTTTTGCCTATTTCAGTGTTTCGCAGAAAAAGAATATCAAACAAAATCCAAACAGAATGAAACCTTCGCGAGGATCTTTTTTGGAACAAACGCAATCCGGGAGACTTGGAGTGGAGGTCAAGGAAGCAACAAGGCGGCCACGAGGTAGGGCGACGCGCCCAGGGGGGCTGATACGTCTTTGTCGTATCTATAATTTTTTATTGTTCCATGTCAATATTCTACAACATTTATATACTTTTGGCAACTTTTATACTATTTTTGGGACTAACATATTGATCCAGTGCCTAGTGCCAATTCCTGTTTGTTGCATGTTTTTGTTTCGCAGAAAATCCATATCAAACGGGGTCCAAACAGGATAAAAACTGACGGAGTTTTTTTTGGAATATATGTGATTTTTGGGAAGAAGAATCAACGCAAGACGATGCCCGAGGGGGACACGAGGCAGGGGCACGCCCCAGGGGGTCAGGCGCGCCCTGGGTCCTTGTGGACACCCCGTAAGGCGGTTGGTGCCCTTCTTAGGCTACAAGAAAGCCAATATCCGGATAGAAACCATGTTAAAATTTCAGCCCAATCGGAGTTACGGATCTCCGAGAATATAAGAAATGGTGAAAGGCCAGAATCTGGAACGTAGAAACAGAGAGAGACAGATCCAATCTCGGAGGGGCTCTCTGATGACCCACAAGTATAGGGGATCTATCGTAGTCCTTTCGATAAGTAAGAGTGTCAAACCCAACGAGGAGCAGAAGGAAATGATAAGCGGTTTCTAGCAAGGTATTCTCTGCAAGTACTGAAATAAGTGGTAACAAATAGTTTTGTGATAAAATATTTTGTCACGAGCAACAAGTAACAAAAATAAATAAAGTGCAGCAAGATGGCCCAATCCTTTTTGTAGCAAAGGACAAGCCTGGACAAACTCTTATATAGAGAAAAGCGCTCCCGGGGACACATGGGAATATCATCAAGCTAGTTTTCATCACGTTCATATGATTCGTGTTCGGTACTTTGATAATTTGGTATGTGGGTGGACCGGTGCTTGGGTACTGTCCTTACTTGGAAAAGCATCCCACTTATGATTAACCTCAATTGCAAGCATCCGCAACTACAACAAAAGTATTAAGGTAAACCTAACCATAACATGAAACATATGGATCCAAATCAGCCCCTTACGAAGCAACGCTTAAACTAAGGTTTAAGCTGCTGTCACTCTAGCAACCCATCATCTACTTATTACTTCCCAATGCCTTCCTCTAGGCCCAAATAATAATGAAGTGTCATGTAGTCGATGTTCACATAACACCACTAGAGGAGAGACAACATACATCTCATCAAAATATCAAACGAATACCAAATTCACATGACTACTAATAGCAAGACTTCTCCCATATCCTCAGGAACAAACGTAACTACTCACAAAGCATATTCATGTTCATAATCAGAGGGGTGTTAATATGCATATAGGATCTGAACATATGATCTTCCACCAAATAAACCAACTAGCATCAACTACAAAGAGTAATTAACACTACTAGCAACCTACTAGCACCAATCCCGGACTCGGAGACAAGAATTGGATACAAGAGATGAACTAGGGTTTTGAGAGGAGATGGTGTTGATGAAGATGTTGATGGAGATTGCCCTCTCTCGATGAGAGGAGCGTTGGTGATGACGATGGCGATGATTTCCCCCTCTCGGAGGGAAGCTTCCCCGGCAGAACAGCTCCGCCAGAGCCCTAGATTGGTTCCGCCAAGGTTTCGCCTCGTGGCGGCGGAGTTTCGTCCGAGAAGATGACTTATGATTTTTTCCTCATCGAAAGACTTCATATAGCAGAAGATGGTCATCGGAGGGCCACCAGGGGGCCCACGAGGTAGGGGAGGGGCGCGCCCAGGGGGGTAGGGCGCGCCCCCCACCCTCGTGGGAAGGGTGTGGCCCCCCTGGTGAACTTCTTGCGCTCGGTATTTTTTATATATTCTGAAAAAGTCTTCCGTGAAGTTTCAGGACTTTTGGAGCTGTGCAGAATAGGTCTCTAATATTTTCTCCTTTTCCAGCTGAGAATCCCAACTGCCGGCATTCTCCCTCTTTATGGAAACCTTGTAAAATAAGAGAGAATAGGCATAAGTATTGTGACATAATGTGTAATAACAGCCCATAATGCAATAAATATCGATATAAAAGCATGATGCAAAATGGATGTATCAACTCCCCCAAGCTTAGACCTCGCTTGTCCTCAAGTGAAAGCCGAAATCAAAAAATATGTCCACATGTTTAGAGATAGAGGTGTCGATAAAAATAAAATATGGACATGAGGGCATCATGATCGTTCTTAGAACATCAACTTATATAATTCTTGTCATATGATTTCTTATGCTAGAGTAATAATTCAATCACAATTTCAAGTATGAATCGTAAACTTCATTGAAAACTAACAAACTATAATCTCAGTCATTGGAGCAATTGCAATTTATCATAACATAGGAAAGAGTCAATATATAAGAGCTTTTCAGCAAGTCCACATACTCAACTATCATATAGTCTTTCACTATTGCTAACACTCACGCAATACTTGTGGGTATGGAGTTTTAATCGGACATAGAGAAAGACATGGGCTTATAGTTTTGCCTCCCAACGTTTTACCTCAAGGGTAATGTCAACAATAATAGTTCATGAAAACTCACATCCAATTAGCCATATATACCAGGATCTTTCCAACATACTGTGCTTGCCAAAGGATAAAATGTAAAAAGGAAGGGTGAAGATCACCATGACTCTTATGCAAGGTAGGAGATAAAAGTAAAAGACATGCCCATCGCAGAGGGAAGCAGAGGTTGTCATGCGCTTTTATGGCTGGATGCACAAAATCTTAATGCGAAAGAACGTCACTTTATATTGCCACATGTGATATGGACCTTTATTATGCAGTCTGTCGCTTTTATTTCTTCCATATCACACGATCGTATAAAGCTTATTTTCTCCCACACTAATAAGTCATACATATTTAGAGAGCATTTTTTATTGCTTGCACCGATGATAACTTACTTGGAGGATCTTACTCAATCCATAGTTAGGTATGGTGGACTCTCATGGCAAAACTGGTTTAAGGGTATTTGGAAGCACAAGTAGTATCTCTACTTGGTGCGATGAATTTGGCTAGCATGAGGGGGAAAGGCAAGCTCAAGCATGTTAGATGATCCATGACAATGTAATTTATCTCAGATGTAAGAAAACATAACCCATTACGTTGTCTTCCTTGTCCAACATCAACTCTTTAGCATGTTATATTTTAATGAGTGCTCACAATCATAAAAGATGTCCGAGATAGTATATTTATATGCGAAGACCTCTCTTTCTTTATTACTTCTTATTAATTGCGACGATGACCAAAACTATGTTTGTCAACTCTCAACAACTTTTATTCATCATACCTTTTCTATGTGAGCTCATTACTCTCTATAAGATCCATATGATCTCTTTGTTTCTTTTTGTTTCTTTCGCTTCTCTTTTATTCACTTAAGATCATGGCAAAATTATCAAGCCCTTGACTCAACACTAATCTTTATTATATATAGCTCACGGACTCGATTACATAGAAGGATCATAAAGCAAAACTCACAACTAGATCATACTAAGAACTTTTATTCTACTAGATCAAGATATTACCAAAAGGATCGAACTAAGAAAAACGGTAAAGATAAAAGTGATGGTGATACGATACCGGGGCACTCCCCCAAGCTTGGCAGTTGCCAAGGGGAGTGCCCATACCCATGTGATTATGTCTCTCTTTTCGGGGGTGGTGATGTGATGTTCTTGGCGATGATGCCCCTCAGAATACGATTCTCCTCCTTGAGCTTATTGACCTGCTGCTTGAGGTCCATTATTTCCTTTCAGAGTTTTCCTATAAGAGACAAAGCTCCCTGCACCCAAGGGTGCTGCGTAGCTATGGGAGAACCAGTGCCACTCTTTTTCATATTCTCATAAGAAAGAAATCTAACATTGGAAGGGATAATCGAGTTTGGAATAGCCGAGCTCTGCAGTTCTCCCATTGTGAATCCATCTCGGAAACGAGAAGTGACTTCTTGATCCTCTTCCATGGCATCTATCCTCTTCAATTCGGCCTCCATCTCTTCCTCCGTTGTTGGCCCAAAGAGGTCAACATTGTTGTTTGTCATTGATCTCGATGCTAGATGAGACACCCGGCTCTCCCCAACTGACTCTTGCGAAGACATCTTGCTCTAATCTGCAGCAGCAACAGCTCAAAAACACAAACAGAGGGTAATTGCGTGATAAGGGAGTCAAAACCCCCAGGAGATTATATAATGAATTTTTATCGACCAAAATATGTGTCGTGTAAGAAAACGGAGTCCGGAAAGTGCACGAGGTGCCCACGAGGTAGGGGGCGCACCCAGGGGGTAGGGCGCTGTAGCGACCCGACCTCAAACGGTCAAGCCTCTGTGTATCCGTGCCATCCCTGGATCGGTATGCTGACACACACAGTACATCAATGTATATATCAAAGTGCAATCACATGTATAAATAACGTAAAACTGATATATATACCTCATAAATCTCAGCGGAAACAAACATAAGGGTGTGGAGTCCATCAACGCCAACGGCAAGTTGAGTGTAGACCATAACCCTGCAACATAACTCTTACTCGTCGTAGAAAATTCCTGCAACATAAGACGTTGCAGCCCTGTAGGTCAGTACATTGAATGTACTGGCAAGTCACATCATAAGAATAATGAACCTATTTGTACATGCAATTTGGCTGTTGGAAAGCTCTAAGTTTAGTTTTTGCATAAAGCTAGTTTTTTCCTAGAATGAAAGATATTATTCTACCACTACTGTATAGCATAGAATGAGTTGGTAAACCCAACTCAATCCATTCTCAAAGTTTCATTTAAACCCAACTGTTTAAATTAAGAGTGATGAGATCTCCCAGCATTTCCACTACTAGATGCTCAAGTTGTCCGTAACCGGGGACACGGCTAATCGATTAGGTTTTAACACTCTGCAGAGGTTTGCACACTTTTCCCCACAAGACTCGATCGCCTCCCTTGAAGTTCTCGCACTGCCTGGCGTTTGAGAACAGGATGACCAAGACATAGTCTTTCGAAAGTATTCCCCCTTAACCCACGGATAGGCCGGTACACCTACATCATTCTACATCTGCTAGCCCATCCCGGAAGGGGTCACACTAACTACTCAACTAAGCCAGAGCCCATATTGGCTTGTGGCTGCACACGTAAGCTTCTAGACATGAGAATACGATTGATCTCTTTGAGCCTGGGCGGCCGACCACTAGTGGTGCACCACCATGGACTAACCATGCATGCTCCCACTGTACTTCGCCACCATTCAAACCAAATACTGCTCAGGTAGTTCATTTACAAGTCTTGGTCCTGATTACTACTTTGTCACTCATCTCTCACAATGAACACTTCCCAATCCACGTCTACATTGGCGAGGCAAAATTAAACTTACGCGATGGTGACAAAGGTATATGGTTCAAACCTACCTCAACGAACTACTAGGTAACGACATAGCCATCTGGCAACAATAAATCCTACCATGCAATCCTACCTCAAAGGACTAAGTGCATAATAAAACATAGGTAAATGGAAGAATGGTCAAATGCGAACTTGCCTGGTAATAGTTGATGAAGATTATATCACTCTCAGGAATTTACTTAATAGAACTATTCGTCACTCTCCGATGAAAATCTATAAAGTCAACATTGCATTCGCATAAGCAATCATTTCAAATAACCAAGAAGAGCATGCAAAGTAAAAAGTCTTGGAAAAACCAAATGAACATAAAACACACTTAACTATCACAAAATATTCTAAGTGCAACACAACATAGGCATGTGGTTCAGAATTTGTGACGTGAAGCATAGTGCATACAAGGCATATGAGTAAAACTACTATGGACAGATCCTAAGTGTGTGAAAATTAGTGTGACACTGGTCTAGGTGATAGGGTTTGGCAACGGTGACACGGTGCAAAAAGAATCACATCAATCGGAGCTACGGTTTAGGAGATATGGCCAATTGAAGTTTGAATTCAAATCTGAATAAAGTTCAAATTTGAATTTGGCCAAAAGTTTTCAAAGTTGGCTTTCTGGATAAAGCTATCCGAGACGAACATTTTGGCGCTGGTTTCATCAAATTTGGATCAACGGATAAAAAGTTGTGGCTATTCGAAGTTTAGGGGCTAAACTGAAATTTAGAGGGACTTGGGTGTGAAAGTTTTATTCGTGACCAGGTCCCTGGCCACGTGGCAGGCTGCGGGTGGCTGGCAGCATTTGCTGCGGAAGCATACACGGCGAACGACCGCTACTTAAGTAAAACAGCTACTGCGGCTAAAAAAAACTAAAACCGAGATCGGTTTATCTAAACTAATCGGTTTAATCTAAACCGGATGAACCGATAAAAAAACACTAAACTAAACCGTTCTAGAGAAAAAAAACTAAATGAATAGCGAGCGAGCAGTTCGCTCACCTCGACGACGATGACGTACAGGACAGCGGCGTCGGCGTCGGGCGGTGACGAGGCGGCGGGTCGGCGGAGGTGTCGGGGAGGACGGGCATGGCGGGGGCGGTCCGGTGGTGGGGTCGGTGGTGGTCGAGGCGCCCGGGACAGCAAGGTAGAGGGCGGCGGCTCCGGCGCTTCGGCGAGGACGCAGGTCGTCGGGGCGGCGGTTCCGGCGAGACCTAGGCGGCAAAAACATGTCAACAAGATGCGCCTCGGCGAGTAACGAAGATTGACAGAAACAAAGTGAAGGTAGGGGAGTCTACGGTGACAGAAAACTCCGACGAGATCTAACGTGGCAGTGCGGCGGCTGTGAGGAGCGAGGGACAATGTGAAGTGGCAGAATTGAACGAGGGGCGTCAGGGGCATTTATAGGCGCGAGGAGGGGCTGCGGAGTCGCGGGGATGATGCTTATCCCGAGAGCAATGGCGCCGGTCGTTGCGGGAGCGCAAGCGCCTGCTTATCCAGCGGGTTGAGCAGGAGGTTAGGGACGAAGGGTTGCGGGCCCCACTGGCAGCGGTGGTGGGAGAGAGCGAGCGAGGGAAGAGAGGCGCGGGCGAGCGAGGCGAAGCCTGCGGGCGCTGGGGTCTTGGGCGCGGGCTGGCCTGGGCCACTGCCTCGGCCTGTCGCCGGTGGCCGGTCGGTGCGCCCCTGGGCCGAAGTGGCCTCGGTCCATGTGGTGCGGTGTGCGTGCGGGTTTTTTTATAGAAGGAAAACTCCAAAGTAGTGAATTAAATAAAAAATATACATAGGCATATTATATACCAAAATGATCATAAAAATACCAAGAATAAGATGAACTATTTTCCAAGTTCAAATAAATTCAAAAAAAATTCATAAAAGTCAAACAATGCTATTGTTGCATTTAAAATCAATAAAATCATTTTTAAAATAGCAAAATGATTTCAAATTTATTTTCTCCTAATTTTCCATTGAAGGGAATCATTTTACCCTTATTTCCATTTATTTATTTTTAGGAGAAAAATATTTTGAAAAGAAACTCAAATAACTCCCAATTGGATTTGAATTTGGAAACCCAAACAACTTCAAATGGAAAATGAGTTTCAAATAACTTCAAAGTGACTTCCGAAACTCCCAACTCTCTTTCTTCAATTTTGAAGAACTCATTTTATCTTCCCTCATGAACTCATTGAGTTGCTTAAAATTTCTAAGTTTGGAATATTTCAAATGGAATTCAAATAATTTTCAAACCCCTTTTCATTTCTTTAAATGGAAGAAGTCCTATTATCTTCACTCTAGGATCTTGTGATGAAATGAATTTGAATTCTTCGAGATCAAAATGCAAGATGAAAGTTTTGAGAAAGTCCTTTTATTCCCTCTCATTCAACTTTCAAAAAGTTTTAATTTCCACTCAGTTTCACACAATCAATCACACAAAAATCAAACAAACAATCACAATTATTTATTTAATATAACATTCCAAAATTTAGAATTTTGGGATGTTACAGGCGCCCTCCACCCTCATGGGGGCCTCGTGTCCTTCCCGGACTGATACTTATTTTTCTATTTTTCTAAATATTCTAAAACAGAGAAATATTGCCTTAAAAACTGTTTTGGAGTCGGTTTACTTACCGTACCACATACCTATTCCTTTTCAGAGTCTGAAACGTTCCGGAAAGTGTCCCTTATGTATTCCTCCGGGGTTACGGTTTCAATAACATTGGTTTCAACATTTATGGGATTACCTGAGATATAATGTTTGATTCTTTGACCGTTCACCACCTTCGGATTTGTGCCTTCGAAGTTGTTGATTTTTGTGGCACCGGAGCGATAGACCTCCTCGATAACGTAAGGACCTTCCCATTTAGAGAGAAGTTTTCCTGCAAAAAATCTTAAACGAGAGTTGTATAGCAATACATAATCACCTACATCGAACTCACGCTTTTGTATCCTTTTGTCATGACATCTTTTAACTTTTTCTTTAAACATCTTGGCATTTTCATAAGCCTGGGTTCCCCATTCATCAAGTGAGCTAATATCAAATAACCTCTTCTCACCGGCAAGTTTAAAATCATAATTAAGCTCTTTAATAGCCCAATATGCCTTGTGTTCTAGTTCGAGAGGTAAGTGACATGCTTTTCCATAAACCATTTTATACGGAGACACACCCATAGGATTTTTATATGCAGTTCTATAGGCCCATAATGCATCATCAAGTTTCTTGGACCAATTCTTTCTAGACCTATTGATAGTCTTTTGCAAAATTAATTTGAGCTCTCTATTACTCAATTCTACTTGACCACTAGACCGAGGGTGATAAGGGGATGCAATTCTATGATTAACAACATACTTAGCAAGCATTTTACAGAAAGCACCATGAATAAAATGTGAACCACCATCAGTCATTAAATATCTAGGGACTCCAAACCTTGGAAAAATAACTTCTTTAAGCATTTTAATAGAAGTGTTATGATCAACACTACTAGTTGGAATAGCTTCTACCCACTTAGTAATGTAATCAACAACAACTAAAATATGTGTATAACCATTAGAGGAAGGAAAAGGCCCCATATAGTCAAAGCCCCAAACATCAAATGGTTCAATAACGAGTGAATAGTTCATAGGCATTTCTTGATGTCTACTAATATTACCAATTCTTTGACATTCATCACAAGATAAGACAAACTTACGGGCATCCTTGAAGAGAGTAGGCCAATAAAAACCAGATTGCAATACCTTATGTGCAGTTCTATCTCCAGCATGGTGTCCTCCATAAGCTTTGGAGTGACACTTGCATAGGATCTGTTCCTATTCATGCTCAGGTACACAACATCTAATAACACCATCTACCCCTTCTTTATAAAGATGTGGGTCATCCCAAAAGTAATGCCTCAAATCATAGAAGAACTTTTTCTTTTGCTGGTATGTGAAACTAGGTGGTATGAACTTGGCAACAATGTAATTAGCAAAATCAGCATACCATGGAGCAGTATGAGAAGCATTTATGACATTTAATTGCTCATCTGGAAAGCTATCATCAATAGGTAGTGGGTCATCAAGCACATTTTCTAACCTAGATAAGTTGTCTGCAACGGGGTTTTCAGCTCCCTTTCTATCAACAATATGTAAATCAAATTCTTGTAGCAAGAGAACCCATCTAATAAGTCTAGGTTTAGCATCTTTCTTTTCCATAAGATATTTAATAGCAGCATGATCAGTGCGAATAGTTACTTTAGAATCAACAATATAAGGTCTGAACTTATCACAAGCAAATACAACTGCTAAGAATTCTTTTTCAGTAGTAGCATAATTTCTTTGAGCATTGTCTAGGGTTTTACTAGCATATTGAATAATGTTTAATTTCTTATCAACTCTTTGCCCTAGAACAGCACCTACAACATAACCACTAGCATCACACATAATTTCAAAGGGTAAATTCCAATCAGGTGGCTGAACAATAGGTGCAGAGATCAATGCTTTCTTAAGTATTTCAAATGCTTCTACACAATCATCATCGAAGACAAATGATATATATTTTTGTAACAAATTAGTCAGAGGCCGAGAAATTTTTGAGAAGTCCTTAATGAACCTCCTATAAAATCCGGCGTGACCAAGGAAACTTCTTATACCTTTGATGTCCTTGGGACATGGCATCTTCTCAATAGCATCTACCTTGGCTTTATCAACCTCAATATCTCTTTCAGAAACTTTGTGCCCCAAGACAATACCTTCATTAACCATAAAGTGGCACTTTTCCCAATTCGAGACCAGATTAGTTTCTTCACATCTCTGCAAAACTCAATCAAGGTTGCTCAAGCAATCATCAAAAGAAGATCCATAGACGGAGAAATCGTCCATGAAAATCTCACAAATCTTTTCACAGAAGTCAGAGAATATAGCCATCATGCATCTTTGAAAGGTGGCAGGTGCATTACATAAACCAAAAGGCATACGTCTATAAGCAAAAGTACCAAAAGGGCAAGTAAAAGTAGTCTTTGACTGATCCTTGGCTGACACAGGTATTTGAGAGAAACCAGAATAACCATCCAGAAAGCAAAAATGTGTATGTTTGGATAATCTTTCTAGCATTTGATCGATAAAAGGTAAGGGGTAATGATCCTTTTTAGTGGCCTTATTTAATTTGCGGAAATCAATTACCATCCTATAACCTGTAATAATTCTTTGAGGAATCAATTCATCTTTATCATTAGGAACGACAGTAATACCTCCCTTCTTAGGGTCACAACGGATAGGACTTACCCACTGACTATCAGCAACGGGATAAATTATACCTGCCTCAAGGAGCTTTAGTATTTCCTTTCTTACCACTTCTTTCATTTTAGGATTCAGCCGTCGTTGATGATCATGAACTGGTTTAGCATCTTCTTCCAAATTTATTTTATGTTGACATAGAGTGGGACTAATGCCCTTAAGATCATCAAGAGTATACCCAATAGCAGCACGGTGCTTCTTCAAAGTTTTCAATAATCTCTCTTCCTCATGCTCTGAAAGGTTAGCACTAATAATAACATGATATATCTTTTTCTCATCAAGATAAGCATATTTAAGAGTATCAGGCAATGGTTTAAGCTCAAATACGGGATCACCCTTGGGTGGAGGAGGATCCCCTAGGATTTAAACAGGCAAATTGTGTTTCAGAATAGGTTCCTGTTTAAAGAATACTTCATCTATTTCCCTTCTTTCATTCATAAACATATCATTTTCATGGCCTAGCAAATATTGTTCTAAAGGATCACTAGGAGGTACAACAATAGAAGCAAGACCGATAATTTCATCCTTACTAGGTAATTCTTCTTCACGGTGTTTTCTACTAAATTTAGAGAAATTAAATTCATGAGACATATCATATAAACCGATAGTAACGACATCCTTTTTGCAATCTATCTTAGCATTAACAATGTTTAAGAAGGGTCTACCAAATATAATGGGACAAAAGCTATCTTGTGGGGAACCAAGAACAAGAAAATCAGCAGGATATTTAGTTTTCCCACACAAGACTTCAACATCTCCAACAATTCCCATTGGTGAAATAGTATCTCTATTAGCAAGTTTAATTGTGACATCAATATCTTCTAACTCAACAGCTGCAATATCATGCATAATTTCTCTATATAGGCTAATAGGTATTGCACTAGCACTGGCACCCATATCACATAAACCATGATAACAATGATCTCCTATTTTAACATAAATAATAGGCATGCCTACCACATGTCTAGGTTTATCTTTAGCACACAGTTTAGCAATTCTAGCAGTTTCATCACAGAAATAAATAACATGCCCATCAATATTATCAGCCAAGAGATCTTTAACAATAGCAATATCAGGTTCAACTTTAATTTGCTCAGAAGGTGCATAAGTTTTAATATTGCTTTTACGAACCACGGTTGAAGCTTTAGCATGATCCTTTATCCTAACAGGAAAAGGTGGTTTCTCAACATAAGCAGTAGGAACAATAGGATCATTATAAGTGATAGTCTTTTCTTCAACTTTAATAGGTGCAACTACTTTTACTTCTATGGGAGGATGATATTTAAACCATTTCTCCTTGGGGAGATCAACATGAATAGCAAAAGATTCACAGAAAGAAGCTACTATCTCAGAGTCAAGTCCATATTTAGTGCTCAATTTACGGAAAACATCGGTATCCATAAAAGATTTAACACAATCAAACTTAGGTGTCATACCTGACTCCTTACCTTTGTCGAGGTCCCAATCTTCAGAGTTGCGTTTAATTCTTTCCAATATATCCCATTTGAATTCAATAGTCTTCATCATAAAAGAGCCAGCACAAGAAGTATCAAGCATGGTGCTATTGCTATCAGAAAGCCGAGCATAAATTTTTTGAAAAATCATTTCTCTTGAGAGCTCATGATTGGGGCATGAATATAACATTGATTTAAGCCTCCCCCAAGCTTGAGAGATGCTTTCTCCTTCGCGAGGCCAAAAATTATATATATATAATTGCGATCACGATGAACAAGATGCATAGGATAAAACTTCTGATGAAATTCCAATTTCAATCGTTTGTAGTTCCATGACCCCATATCATCACATAGCCTATACCATGTCGATGCATCTCCCTTCAAAGATAAAGGGAAGACCTTCTTCTTAACAACATCTCTGGGTACACCTGCAAGGTTAAATAATCCAGAAACTTCATCCACATATATTAGATGCTCATCAGGATGCTTTGTTCCATCTCCTACAAAAGGATTAGCTAGCAGTTTTTCTATCATACCCGAAGGAATTTCAAAGCAGACATTTTCATCTTCAGTAGGTTCAGTAGGTTGAGGAGCAACTCTTTGCTCTACTAGTCGAGGTGAAGATACCCCGAACAAGCCCCTCAGAGGATTACTTTCCATTGTAACAAGTGACAGTAAATTTCAGCACACTATATAAATTTTTCCTTACCAAATTCCACCTACCAAAGGCGCTTCACTCCCCAACAACAACGCCAGAAAAGAGTCTTGATGACCCACAAGTATAGGGAATCTATCGTAGTCCTTTTGATAAGTAAGAGTGTCAAACCCAATGAGGAGCAGAAGGAAATGATAAGCGGTTTCCAGCAAGGTATTATCTGCAAGTACTGAAATAAGTGGTAACAGATAGTTTTGTGATAGGATAATTTGTAACGAGCAACAAGTAACAACAGTAAATAAAGTGCAGCAAGATGTCCCAATCCTTTTTGTAGCAAAGGACAAGCCTGGACAAACTCTTATATAGAGAAAAGCGCTCCCGAGGACACATGGGAATATCGTCAAGCTAGTTTTCATCACGTTCATATGATTCACGTTCGGTACTTTGATAATTTGGTATGTGGGTGGACCGGTGCTTGGGTACTGTCCTTACTTGGAAAAGCATCCCACTTATGATTAACCTCTATTGCAAGCATCCGCAACTACAACAAAAGTATTAAGGTAAACCTAGCCATAGCATGAAACATATGGATCCAAATCAGCCCCTTACGAAGCAACGCATAAACTAAGGTTTAAGCTGCTGTCACTCTAGCAACCCATCATCTACTTATTACTTCCCAATGCCTTCCTCTAGGCCCAAATAATGGTGAAGTGGCATGTAGTTGACGTTCACATAACACCACTAGAGGAGAGACAACATACATCTCATCAAAATACCGAACGAATACCAAATTCACATGACTACTAATAGCAAGACTTCTCCCATATCCTCAGGAACAAACGTAACTACTCACAAAGCATATTCATGTTCATAATCAGAGGGGTATTAATATGCATATAGGATCTGAACATATGATCTTCCACCAAATAAACCAACTAGCATCAACTACAAAGAGTAATTAACACTACTATCAACCTACTAGCACCAATCCCGAACTTGGAGACAAGAATTGGATACTAGAGATGAACTAGGGTTTTGAGAGGAGATGGTGATGATGAAGATGTTGATGGAGATTGCCCTCTCCCGATGAGAGGAGCGTTGGTGATGATGATGGCGATGATTTCCCCCTCCCGGAGGGAAGTTTCCCCGGCAGAACAGCTCTGCCAGAGCCCTAGATTGGTTCCGCCAAGGTTCTGCCTCGTGGCGGCGGTGTTTCGTCCGAGAAGATGGCTTATGATTTTTTTCCTCATCGAAAGACTTCATATAGCAGAAGATAGTCATCAGAGGGCCACTAGGGGGTCCACGAGGTAGGGGGGCGGGCCTAGGGGGGTAGGGCGCGCCCCCACCCTCGTGGGCAGGGTGTGGCCCCCCTGGTGAACTTCTTGCGCTCGGTATTTTTTATATATTCTGAAAATGTCTTCCGTGAAGTTTCAGGACTTTTGGAGCTGTGCAGAATAGGTCTCCAATATTTGCTCCTTTTCCAGCCCAGAATCCCAGCTGCCGGCATTCTCCCTCTTTATGGAAACCTTGTAAAATAAGAGAGAATAAGCATACATATT
Source organism: Triticum aestivum (assembly GCF_018294505.1). Classification (NCBI taxonomy): domain Eukaryota; kingdom Viridiplantae; phylum Streptophyta; class Magnoliopsida; order Poales; family Poaceae; genus Triticum; species Triticum aestivum. The sequence goes on from NC_057794.1 coordinate 303,393,185, forward strand.
GTGACATAATGTGTAATAACAGCCCATAATGCAATAAATATCAATATAAAAGCTTGATGCAAAATGGACGTATCAACTCCCCCAAGCTTAGACCTCGCTCGTCCTCAAGCGAAAGCCGAAATCGAAAAATATGTCCACATCTTTAGAGATAGAGTTGTCTATAAAAATAAAATACGGACATGAGGGCATCATGATCGTTCTTAGAACAGCAACTTATATAATTCTTGTCATATGATTTCTTATGCTAGAGTAATAATTCAATCACAATTTCAAGTATGAATCGTAAACTTCATTGAAAACTAACAAACTATATTCTCAGTCATTGGAGCAATTGCAATTTATCATAACATAGGAAAGAGTCAATATATAAGAGCTTTTCAGCAAGTCCACATACTCAACTATCATATAGTCTTTAGCTATTGCTAACACTCACGCAATACATATGGGTATGGAGTTTTAATCGGACACAGAGAAAGATAGGGGCTTATAGTTTTGCCTCCCAACGTTTTACCTCAAGGGTAATGTCAACAATAATAGTGCATGAAAACTGACATCCAATTAGCCATATATACCAGGATCTTTCCAACATACTGTGCTTGCCAAAGGATAAAATGTAAAAAGGAAGGGTGAAGATCACCATGACTCTTATGCAAGGTAGGAGATAAAAGTAAAAGACAGGCCCTTCGCAGAGGGAAGCAGAGGTTGCCATGCGCTTTTATGTTGGATGCACAAAATCTTAATGCGAAAGAACGCCACTTTATATTGCCACTTGTGATATGGACCTTTATTATGCAGTCTGTCGCTTTTATTTCTTCCATATCACACGATCGTATAAAGCTTATTTTCTCCCACACTAATAAGTCATACATATTTAGAGAGCAATTTTTATTGCTTGCACCGATGACAACTTACTTGGAGGATCTTATTCAATCCATAGGTAGGTATGGTGGACTCTCATGGCAAAACTGGTTTAAGGGTATTTGGAAGCACAAGTAGTATCTCTACTTGGTGCGATGAATTTGGCTAGCATGAGGGGGAAAGGCAAGCTCAATCATGTTGGATGATCCATGGCAATATAATTTATCTCAGATGTAAGAAAACATAACCCATTACGTTGTCTTCCTTGTCCAACATCAACTCTTTAGCATGTTATATTTTAATGAGTGCTCACAATCATAAAAGATGTCTATTGACTTGCAAGATAGGATCATAACACATAATATGTGACAATTGACTTGCAAGATAGGATCAAGAACTCACATATATTCATGAAAACATAATAGGTTCAGATCTGGAATGATGGCACTCGGGCCCTAGTGACAAGCATTAAGCATAGCAAAGTCATAGCAACATCAATCTCATAACATAATGGATACTAGGGATCAAACCCTAACAAAACTACTCGATTACATGATAAATCTCATCCAACCCATCACCGTCCAGCAAGCCTACAATGGAATTACTCACGCACGGTGGTGAGCATCATGAAATTGGTGATGGAGGAAGGTTGATGATGACGATGTCGACGGATTCCCCTCTCCGGAGCCCCGAACGGACTCCAGATCAGCCCTCCCGAGAGAGATTAGGGCTTGGCGGCGGCTCTGTATCGTAAAATGTGACGAATCCTTCTCTCTGATTTTTTTCTCCCCGAACGTGAATATATAGAGTTGGAGTTGAGGTCAGTGGAGCCTCAGGGGGCCCACGAGATAGGGGGAGCACCCCAGGGGGTGGGCGCGCCCCCACCCTCGTGGACAGGGTGTGGGCCCCATGACGTTGATTCTTTTGTCAGTATTTTTTATATATTCCAAAAATATTCTCCGTGAAGTTTCAGGTCATTCCTATAAATTTTATTTCTGCACAAAAATAACACGATGGCAATTCTGCTGAAAACAGCGTCAGTCCGGGTTAGTTCCATTCAAATCGTGCAAGTTAGAGTCCAAAACAAGGTCAAAAGTGTTTGGAAAAGTAGATACGATGGAGACGTATCAACTCCCCCAAGCTTAAACCTTTGCTTGTCCTCAAGCAATTCAGTTGAAAAACTGAAAGTGATAAAGAAAAACTTTTACAAACTCTGTTTGATCTTGTTGTTGTAAATGTGTAGAGCCAGCATTCAAGTTTTCAGCAAAGATTATGAACTAACCATATTCAAAATAACATTTTGTTTCATGTTTACTCATATCAATGGCATAATCAACTAGCGAGCAATAATAATAAATCTCGGATGACAACACTTTCTCAAAACAATCATAATATGATATAACAAGATGGTATCTTGCTAGCCCTTTCTGAGACCGCAAAACATAAATGCAGAGCACCTTTGAAGATCAAGGACTGACTAAGTGAAGGCTAGAAAGAGTCTGGGAAGCGACCAGCTAGAGAGCGACAACAGTCATGAACATGCATTACAATTAATCAACATTGAATGCATGCATGAGCAGGATATAATTCACCATGAACATAAAAATCGCGGAGGCTATGTTGATTTTTTTCAACTACATGTGTGAACATGTGCCAAGTCAAGCCACTCGAATCGTTCAAAGGAGGATACCACCCTATCATACCACATCACAACCATTTTAATAGCATGTTGGCATGCAAGGTAAACCATTATAAACTCCTAGCTAATTAAGCATGGCATGAGCAACTATAATCTCTAATTGTCATTGCAAACACGTTTCATTCATAATAGGCTGAATCAGGAACGATGAACTAATCATATTTACAAAAACAAGATCGGTCGAGTTCATACCAGCTTCTCTCATCTCGATCAGTCCATCATATATCGTCATTATTGCCTTTCACTTGCACGACTGAACAGTGTGGATAATAATAATAGTGCACGTGCATTGAACTAAGCTGGAATCTGCAAGCATTCAATACAGGGTGAAGACAAGGTAATATGGACTCTTTGTTAAATCAACAATAATGCATATGATAGCCACTCAACATTTTCATCCTGGTCTTCTCCTCTCAACCCCCAAAGAAAAGAAAAAAAACAAAACTATTTACACGGGAAAGCTCCCAACAAGCAAAAGAAGAACGAGAAATCTTTTTGGGTTTTCTTTTTAATTACTACTACTACAAGCATGGAAAGTAAACTAGCTAAAAGCGACAACTAATATTTTTGGTTTTCCTTAAGGTTTTTCAAACATACAAGAAGAATGCTGGAAAAGAAAATAAACTAGCATGGATGATACAATGAAAAAGTATGAGCACCGACAACTAAAATGAGTGTGTGAACATGAATGTAATGTTGGTGAGGAATACATACTCCCCCAAGCTTAGGCTTTTGGCCTAAGTTGGTCTATGGCCACGGCTCAAAGCCGCCCTCTCCGGTGTATGGAGGAGTGTCCTCTGGGTGCCACTGGTTGGAAATCTCCTACGGATCCCACTGATAAACAGACTGACGGTAAGGATCAAGTGGTGGCTCTGGCTCAGGCTCTGGAGCTGATGTCAGGCTCCAGTATGCATGAACGGCCTCCGGCAAAACAAGGTGTGTGCCTAAAAATATGTTAAACAAAGAGGGAGCAGGCAAGGTAATAGTCTCAAACTATTTTTTTTATCAAATATCAATAAAATCATGTGCTACCATACTCTTATAATCTAGAAAAATAGGAGGCGTCAACTTTTCCTCTTTATCATAATGCCTAATAGGTATATTAAAGTGTGCAGCAAGGCGTGAGGCAAAGATGCCTCCGAAGACGGGGCCCTTTGTACGGTTCAGATTTAACCGTTTAGCAACAATAGCGCCTAAACTGAAAGTGGTATCATGAAACAAAGCATGGCGCAAAATAACAATATCAGGGGCACTAAGATTTCCACTATTCCCGTGACCAATTAAGCATCTACTAGCAAATATGGCAAAGTAACATAGAACAAGAAAATGTATGCTAGTAATTCTTGCATCGGAAACTTTCCTCATTTCCCCTACAACAATCATATCAATAAATCCCTCCACATCATTACGATGTGGTTCCTCTATGCTGCCCGCAAAGGATATCTTACAAACCCTACAAAACTCATATAGTGACATCTCCTTAACCTCATCATATAAATGAAATTCCACAGAAGGTGGTGATTTCTTAGCATGAAAGTAAAATTTTTGCACGAAAATATTAGTGAGGAGGAGATACTGTTCGCGCTGGTCGCGGAGGAAGTCAACGAGGCCTGCATTCTCAGCCAAATAATAAAAGTCATCATAAATCCCGACTGCTCTCAAGAACTCATCACAAGGCCATTCGCACGACCGAACCTCCACGGTGCGAGGGAGATTATATTTGGGCTTCTTATTCTCTTCACTTTGCTTATCCTTCGAGCTTCGGCTGGAAGAGCCCCTCAACAATCTCTTCATCATTTTCTTTCTCTGAAAAATTTCTGATATTTTTAGTGACTCAAAGTAAAAGTGAACCAATCTCAACAAGATTGATAGCAACTACTCATACAAGTGCCTAGAGGCCATATCATGCATTAAAACTACTTTTGACCACATAAATTTGACATGCAAGCTCAAGAACAGGGTCACCTAAGCAGCAAAAATTTGCAATAAATAAAGCACTAGAACAAAAACTAATTGTACCATTAGAGGAGTCACATACTGAAGAACAATCCTCCCAAGCAGTTTTGTGAATGGAGCTTTGAGCAAGGAGATCGAAAATGGCAGCAAGATGAGCTAGAACTCGGGTTTGAGCTGGTGGAGGATTTTTTTTTCTGGAGGAAGACGAAGTGTGTGGGTGCAAGAATAAGTGGAGGGGGCCCACGTGGGGTCCACAAGGCAGGGGTGCGCCCCAGGGGGTGGGCGCACCCTGGACCCTCATGGCCAGGTGGTGGGTCCCCCAGGTGTGTTCTCATTGCCAATAGTTCTTAAATATTCTAGAAAAAATCATATAAAATTTTCAGGACATTTGGAGAACTTTTATTTTCGGGGTATTTTTTATTGCAAGGATAATTTAGAAAATAGACAGAAAATACTATTTTTGTTTTATTTAATCTAAATAACAAAAAGTAAAAAGAGGGTACAGAGAGTTATGCTTTCTAACTTCATCCATCTCATGCTCATCAAAAGGAATCCACTAACAAGGTTGATCAAGTCTTGTTAACAAACTCTTTTTGAATAACATGAAACCGAAGAATTTTCGAATAACACTAGTTTACCTCAACGGGGATATGCACATCCCCAACAATAAGAATATCATATTTCTTCTTGACAGTAGGAAGAGGGAATTCAAAACCTCCAATAGTAATCGTTGAAGTTTTTCGAATAGAATTAATACTGTGGACTTGAGGTTGTTTCCTCGGAAAGTGTACCGTATGCTCATTACCATTAACATTAAAAGTGACATTGCCTTTGTTGCAATCAATAACAGCCCCTGCAGTATTCAAAAAGGGTCTACCAAGGATAATCGACATACTATCATCCTCGGGAATATCAAGAATAACAAAGTCCGTTAAAATAGTAATGTTTGCAACCACAACAGGCACATCCTCACAAATATCGACTGGTATAGCAATTGATTTATCGGCCATTTGCAAAGATATTTCAGTAGGTGTCAACTTATTCAAATCAAGTCTATGATATAAAGAGAGAGGCATAACACTAACACCGGCTCCAAGATCACATAAAGCAGTTTTAACATAGTTTCTTTTAATGGAGCATGGTATAGTTGGTACTCCTGGATCTCCTAGTTTCTTAGGTATTCCACCTTTAAAAGTATAATTAGCAAGCATGGTGGAAATTTCAGCTTCCGGTATCTTTCTTTTATTTGTAACAATATCTTTCATGTACATAGCATAAGGATTCATTTTAAGCATATCAGTCAAACGCATACGCAAAAAGATAGGTCTAATCATTTCAGCAAAGCGCTCAAAATCCTCATCATCCTTTTTCTTGGATGGTTTAGGAGGAAAAGGCATGGGTTTCTAAACCCATGGTTCTCTTTCTTTACCGTGCTTCCTAGCAACGAAGTCTCTCTTATCATAACGTTGATTCTTTGATTGTGGGTTATCAAGATCAACAGCAGGTTCAATCTCTACATCATTGTTATTGCTAGGTTGAGCATCAACATGAACATCATCATTAACATTATCACTAGGTTCATGTTCATTACCAGATTGTGTTTCAGCATCAGAAATAGAAATATCATTGGGATTCTCAGGTGTGTCAACAATAGGTTCACTAGAAGCATGCAAAGTCCTATCATTTTTTTTTCTTCTTAGAAGGACTAGGTGCATCAACATTAGTTCTCTGAGAATCTTACTCAATTCTCTTAGGGTGGCCCTCAGGATACAAAGGTTCCTGAGTCATTTTACCCCCTCTAGTCATAACTCTAACAGCATTATCATTTTTCTTATTGTTTAATTCATTGAGCAAATCATTCTGAGCTTTAAGTACTTGTTCTACTTGAGTGGTAACCATTGGAGCATGTTTACTAATAAGTTTAAGTTGACCTTTAACTCTAGACATATAATCACTCAAGTGTTCAATCATATAAGTATTACATTTCAATTGTCTACCAACATAAGAATTGAAGTCTTCTTGCTTAACCATAAAATTATCAAACTCATCCAAGCATTGGCTAGCAAACTTAGTAGATGGGATTTCACCCTTGTCAAATCTATAGAGAGAATTTACCTTTACTACCTGTGTCGGGTTATCAAGACCATGTATTTCTTCAATAGGTGGTAAATTCTTAACATCTTCGGCTTTAATACCTTTTTCTTTCATAGATTTCTTTGCCTCTTGCATATCTTCAGGACTGAGAAATAGAATACCCCTTTTCTTCGGAGTTGGCTTAGGAGTTGGTTCGGGAAGTGTCCAATCATTTTCATTACTCAACATATTATTCAATAGCAATTCAGCTTGATGAACAGTTCTTTCCCTGAAAACACAACCAGCACAACTATCCAGGTGGTCTCTGGAAACATCGATTAGTCCGTGATAAAAGATATCAAGTATTTCATTTTTCTTGAGAGGATGATCAGTCAAAGCATTAAGTAATCGGAGAAGCCTCCCCCAAGCTTGTGGGAGACTCTCTTCTTCAATTTGCACAAAATTATATATTTCCCTTAAGGCAGCTTGTTTCTTATGACCGGGGAAATATTTAGCAGAGAAGTAAGAAATCATATCCTGGGGACTACGCACACAACCAGGATCAAGAGAATTAAACCATATTTTAGCATCACCCTTTAATGAGAACGGAAACAACTTAAGGATAAAGTAATAGCGAGTTTTCTCATCATTAGTGAACAGGGTGGCTATATCATTTAATTTAGTAAGATGTGCCACAACAGTTTCAGATTCATAGCCATAAAAAGGATTAGACTCAACCAAAGTAATTAACTCAGGATCGACAAAGAAATCATAATCCTCATCGGTGATACAGATAGGTGAAGTAGAAAAAGCAGGGTCATGTTTCATTCTAGCATTCAAGGATTTTTCTTTCAGCTTAGCTAACAGTTTCTTAAGATCATATCTATCATTGCAAGCTAAAAAGTCTCTAGCAGTTTCTTCATCCATAAAATAACCCTCAGGCACAACAAACAATTCATATATAGGGGGAGAATCTTCATCATCACTTTCATCGATAGTATCAGAATCAATAATTTCATTCTCTCTAGCCCTAGAAAGTTGTTCATCAGGAAATTCACCTAATGGCATAGTATTATCAAGCATAGAAGTAGTATCATCATAAGCATCATGCAAAGCAGAGGTGGCATCATCAATAACATTCGACATATCAGAATAAATAGCAAGTGTAGGTGTCGCAAGTTTACTCAAAACAGAAGGTGAATCAAGTGCAGAGCTAGATGGCAGTTCCTTACCTCCCCTCGTAGTTGAGGGAAAAATCTTGGTTCTTTCATCTTTCAAGTTCTTCATAGTGATCAATAGATATAAATCTCAAGTGACTCAAAGAATAGAGCTATGCTCCCCGGCAATGGCGCCAGAAAATAGTCTTGATAACCCACAAGTATAGGGGATCGCAAAAAATTTCGAGGGTAGAGTATTCTACCCAAAATAATTGATTTGACACAAGGGGAGCCAAAGAATATTCTCAAGTATTAACAGTTGAGTTGTCAATTCAACCGCACCTGAAAGACTTAATATCTGCAGCAAAGTATTTAGTAGCAAAGTAATATGGAAGTAACGGTAACGGTGGCAAAGGTAATAGTAATAGTATTGTTTTTGTAGTGATTGTAAGAGCAACAACGGAAAAGTAACTAAGCAAAGATCAATATGTGAAAAGCTCGTAGGCATTGGATCAGTGATGGATAATTATGTTGGATGTGATTCCTCATGCAATAGTTATAACATAGGGTGACACAGAGCTAGCTCCAGTTCATCAATGTAATGTAGGCATGTATTCCAAATATAGTCATACATGCTTATGGAAAAGAACTTGCATGACATCTTTTGTCCAATCCTCCCATGGCAACGGTGTCTTATTGGAAACTAAGGGATATTAAGGCCTCCTTTTAATAGAGTATCGGGCCAAAGCATTAACACTTAGTGAATACATGAACTCCTCAAACTACGGTTGTAACACCCACGATGCGGCTATATCTCCCACGTGTCAGAGCACGACTTAGAGGCATAACCGCATAGTAGGCATGTCGCAAGAGGGGTAATCTTTACACATCCCATGTATTGAATAAGAGAGGGATAAAGAGCTGGCTTACAATCGCCACTTCACACAATACATAAATATAGCATTACATCGTCCAGAATACAATCAAGGTCCGACTACGGAACCAAATAAAGAAAGACAACCCCTAATGCAAAAGATCCCCGATCGCCCCGACTGGGCTCCTCTACTGATCGAAAGGAAACGAAACAACACAACGAACAAGATCTTCATCGAGCTCCCACTTGAGCTCAGCTGCGTCATCTGCACTGGTATCAATGGCACCTGCAACTAGTTTTGGAAGTAATCTGTGAGTCATGGGGACTCAGCAATCTCACACCCTCGCGATCAAGACTATTTAAGCTTATGGGTAGGAAAATGTAGTGAGGTGGATCTGCAACAAGCACTAGCATATATGGTGGCAAACTTATGCAAATGAGAGCGAGAAGAGAAGCAAAGCATGGTCGTGAACTAGAAGTGACAAGAAGTGATCCTGAAACTACATACGTTCAAACATAACACAAGAACCGAGTTCACTCCCGGACTCCGTCGGAAAGAGACCATCACGACTACACACGCGGTTGATTCATTTTAATCGAGTTAAGTGTCAAGTTTTCTACAACCGGATATTAACAAATTCCCATCTGCCCATAACCGCGGGCACGGCTTTTGAAAGTTCAAAACCCTGCAGGGGTGTCCCAACTTAGCCCATCACAAGCTCTCACGGTCAACGAAGGATATTCCTTCTCCCAGGAAGACCCGATCAGACTCGGAATCCCGGTTACAAGACATTTTGACAATGGTAAAACAAGACCAGCAAAGCCACCCGGATGTGCCGACAAATCCCGATAGGAGCTGCACATATCTCGTTCTCAGGGCACACCGGATTGTCCAAACTTCTGGTAGGCCAACCCGGAGTTGCCCCTGGTGGCCACCGGCAGCTGACAGGTTGGACCAACACTTAGAGGAGCACTGGCCCGGGGGTTTAAAATAAAGATGACCCTTGAGTCTGCAGAACCCAAGGGAAAAAAGGCTTAGGTGGCAAATGGTAAAACCAAGGTTGGGCCTTGCTGGAGGAGTTTATTCAAGGTGAACTGTCAAGGGGTTCCCATTATAACCCAACTGCGTAAGGAACGCAAAATCAAGGAACATAACACCGGTATGACGGAAACTAGGGCGGAAAGAGTGGAACAAAACACCAGGCATAAGGCCGAACCTTCCACCCTTTACCAAGTATATAGATGCATTAAAGTAAACAAGATATAGTAATGATATCCCAACAATAACATGTTCCAACAAGGAACAAAACTCCATCTTCACCTGCAACTAGCAACGCTATAAGAGGGGATGAGCAAAGCGGTAACATAGCCAAACAATGGTTTGCTAGGACAAGGTGGGTTAGAGGTTTGACATGGCAATATGGGAGGTATGATAAAGCATGTGGTAGGTATTGCGGCATAGCAAAATAGCGAGCAACTAGTAAGCAAAGATAGAAGTGATTTCGAGGGTATGGTCATCTTACCTGCAAAGTTCTCTGAGTTGACGTAAGCTTGATCCTCGTAAGCGTACTCAACGGGTTCCTCGATCACGTACTCGTCTCCCTGCTCTACCTAAAGCAAGAACACAAGCAAAGTACCAACAATCAAACACGGTGCAATGCACAAGCAACATGATGCAAAACATGGCATGATATGCGGGATGTGATACACAATGCATATGCATGCTCCAGAAGGAAAAGATTGAACCAGGCCTCAACTTGGCAAACCAAGAGTGCCGCTGGAAAGATGAGTTGATTTCGGTCAAAATCGATATAAAGACCACCGGAATCGGATGCACGGTTTGCAAATGGCAAGCAAAAAAATAATGGCATAAATCTGCGATTAACAGCATGATGCCATCTAGAATGCAACAAGAAACTAAGCTAATGCAACCCAACATAGCAACAAAGCACATGGCAGTGATATAATCAAGATGCTTGACAAAAGATGAACATTGAGCTACGGCTAATTCATACAAGAGCAGGTTCAAACAAGCATGGCAAAAGGGCAAAAGATATCAGCTTCACAGACTTAGTGAAAATACTAACATGTCAGGAATTAACATCAGGAAGCAATGTTTAGAGCAAGATAAGAACATGCTACAGGATCAGATCATAGCAATACAAGGCATGTCATGAATCTTCTCAAAGCATATAACAAAAGTCCCTTACTAACCATAAGCCAAATAGGATCAGAAGATATGATGGCACCCATGTAAACATAGCAAGTTATGTTAACAGATTCAGACTTAGCGGAAAACTGGACATGGCATAAACAGAATTATGAAGGCATGTTTGCGAGCTCGATTCACTCAACACAAGGCATTGCATGACAAACTGAGCATATAACCAGCAAGAAGACATGATCAAGAAGCTAAACATGGCAAGAACAATCTCATAGCATGCATGGATCAACTACAACAACCTTGGCAAAATTGATTAACACATAAACAATCTGCCAGGAACATTTTATAGCAAAAGTAGAGCAAGATTGAGTCATGCTAGGGCACTCCATAAATGCAAACAGGGGCATCGATGAATAGAGCACAACCATATGTCAAAATCATCCTTACTGAACATACTCAAAAGAATCATGGATCTCTTCGTAGCAACATGAATACATGGCATTAAAATAACAGCAGGGAAAAGACAGTGAAAATCTAAGTCCCTGAAATCAGCAATATCACGAGAGCTACTTTGCATGCTTGTGCTAGTCACCACATTGATCACAAAAATACATGGCATACACCCCTGTAAAGATGGCATGGCATAGCCCAAAACACATGTAGAGCTCATGACCATATGCAGCACACAATAATCACGGCAAAAATGACAAATGCTCATAAACTGATAAGAAACAGGAACTAACATTTTATAGCACTCTTGCATCAACCATTTGGGCATCAAGATGGACTCCAACAAGCATGGCACAATGGAAAAAAAATGAAGAGAACATCCCGATGAACATTTTGATATATCATGCATGCAAAACGGAGCTACGGTCATGGAGTTATGATGCAATGAACATGGCCTGAAAATATAAGGGGGAAAAGGACTTGGTAGAAATTAGACCTCGCGGGAACCGGGACGAGGAGTTCCAGGCGGGGCGAGGGCGTTTGGATGGCCGCGCGGGTGGATCTAATCCACCCCGCGGTGGATCCGGATGGGGCGAACGACGACGGGCTTCCGGGCGACGGAGCTCGCCGGCAGCGGTGGCCGGCGAGGCGAATGGCGGGAGGGAGGCGAGGTGGCGCTGGGCGAATGGAGAAGCGCGGGCGAGAGAGTAGGTCGGCATGGCCGGACGGCGAGGCACGCGAGGCGGCGGTGGTCGGCGGCGAGTACGGCGCCGGAGCAGGCGAGGCGGCGGCGGGCGAGGGCAGCGGCGCACGTGCGGGCCCACGATGGGCTTCCCCGGGCCGCACGGTGGTAGGGCGGCGGCTGGACAGGTGGCAAGGCATGATTCGACGGAGGGAGCGGTGCGGACATGTCTGGCGGCGGGGTGGACATGTCCGTCGGCGGAAGGAGGAACAAGTTAGGGTTCGTCCGCGAGATTTTGGAGGGAGACACATATTTATAGGTAGAGGGAGCTAGGAGAGTCCAAATGAGGTGCAGTTTTCGACCACGCAATCATGATCGAACGACCGAGAGGATGGATGGGGTTTGGATGGGTTATTGGGCCACTTTGGAGGGGTGTTGGGCTGCAACACACACGAGGCCCTTACGGTTCCCTGGTTAACCATTGGAGTATCAAACGGACTCCAAATGGCACGAAACTTAACAGGCGGTCTACCGGTGGTGTACCAAGGCCGCTTCGCAAATCTCGGTCCAATCCGAGAACGTTTAACACCCGCACACGGAAAGAGGCAAAAGGGGGCGCCGGAGGACATAGGAGTGTCGGATTGCAAAACGGACAACGGGGAAAAAGCTTGGATGCATGAGATGAACACGTATGCAAATGAGATGCACATGTTGACATGATATGAAATGCATGACACGCAAACAAATGACAAGGCAACAATAGTGAATAACTGGAAGACACCTGATAACCCACAAGTATAGGGGATCACAACAGTTTTCGATAAGTAAGAGTGTCGAACCCAACGAGGAGCTAAAGGTAGAACAAATATTCCCTCAAGTTCTATCGACCACCGATACAACTCTACCACGCTTGATGTTTGCTTTACCTAGAACAAGTATGAAACTAGAAGTACTTTGTAGGTGTTGTTGGATAGGTTTGCAAGATAATAAAGAGTACGTAAATAAAAAGTAGGGGCTGTTTAAGTAAAGACACAGTAAAGTAAATATAGCGAGTGTGGAAAAGTGGTGGTAGGAGTTGTGAAATTGCCCCTAAGCAATTGACTACTTTACTAGACCAATAACAAGTATTATGTGGGAGAGGCCACTGCTAGCATGTCATCCCTGACTTGGAATTCTATGCACTTATGATTGGAACTATTAGCAAGCATCCGCAACTACTAATGTTCATTAAGGTAAAACCCAACCATAGCATTAAGGTATATTGGTCCCCCTTCAATCCCGTATGCATCAATTCCTATGCTAGGTTGAAGCTTCTGTCACTCTTGCCCTCCAATACATAGTCCTATCAACATACAACTAACCCTAGGGTGTGATCCACGCGCGCAATCATAGGATGGGCACCAAAGGACAGCAACATAACCACAAGCAAATTAAATCAATCATAGCAATTCATCAACCACCGATAGGACAACGAAAATCTACTCAGACATCATAGGATGGCAACACGTCATTGGATAATAATATGAAGCATAAAGCACCATGTTCAAGTAGAGGGTACAGCGGGTTGCGGGAGAGTGGACCGATGTAGATAGAGGGGGGAAGGTGATGCAAATGTTGGTGAAGACGGCGGAGGTGTTGGAGTAGATCGCGGTGATGATGATGATGGCCACGACAGCGTTCCAGCGCCACCGGAAGAGAAGGGGAGAGGGGGGACCTTCATCTTCTTCTTCCTTGGCCTCCTCCCTAGATGGGAGAAGGGTTTACCCTCTGGTCCTTGGTCTCCATGGCATGGGAGGGGCGAGAGCCCCTCCGAGATTGGATCTGTCTCTCTCTGTTTCTGCATTCTCAGATTCTTCCCTTTCACCGTTTCTTATATTCCCGAAGATCCGTAACTCCGATTGGGCTGAAATTTTAACACGATCTCTATTCGGATATTAGATTTCTTACGGCGAAAGAAGCGCACCAACCGCCTTACGGGGTGGCCACGAGGGTCAGGGGCGCGCCCCCTACCTCGTGGGCCCCTCGAGCATCGTCTCGCGTGGATTCTTCTTCCCAAAAATCATATATATTCCAAAAAATATCTCCGTCAGTTTTTATTTTGTTTGGACTCCGTTTGATATGGATATTCTGCGAAACAAAAAACATGTAACAAACATGAACTGGCACTGGGCACTGGATCAATATGTTAGTCCCAAAAATAGTAAAAAAAGTTGCCAAAAGTATATGAAAGTTGTAGAATATTGGCATGGAACAATCAAAAATTATAGATACGACGGAGACGTATCAGCATCCCCAAGCTTAATTCCCGCTCGTCCTCGAGTAGGTAAATGATAAAAAAGATAATTTTTGATGTGGAATGCTACCTAGCATAATCTTGATCATATGTCTAATCATGGCATGAATATTAAGACACGAGTGATTCAAAGCAATAGTCTATCATTTGACATAAAAATAATAATACTTCAAGCATACCAACCAAGCAATTATGTCTTATTGAAATAACATAGCCAAAGAAAGCTCATCCCTACAAAATCATATAGTCTGGCTATGCTCCATCTTCACCACACAAAATATTCACATCATGCACAACCCCGATGACAAGCCAAGCAATTGTTTCATACTTTTTACGTTCTCAAACCTTTTCAACTTTCACGCAATACATGAGCGTGAGCCATGGACATAGCACTATAGGTGGAATAGAATAATGATGGGGGTTATGTGGAGAAGACAAAAAAGGAGAAAGTCTCACATTAACGAGGCTAATCAATGGGCTATGGAGATGCTCATCGATTGATGTTAATGCAAGGAGTAGGGATTGCCATGCAATGGATGCACTAGAGCTATAAATGTATGAAAGCCCAACAAAAGAAACTAAGTGGGTGTGCATCCAACTTGCTTGCTCACGAAGACCTAGGGCACTTGAGGAGGCCCATTGTTGGAATATACAAGCCAAGTTCTATAATGAAAATTCCCACTAGTATATGAAAGTGATAACTCAAGAGACTCTCTATATGAAGAACATGGTGCTATTTTGAAGCACAAGTGTGGAAAAAAGGAATAGTAGCATTGCCCCTTTTTTATTATTTGGCCTTTCTCTTTTTTTATTTGGCCTTTCTTTTTTTTATTTGGCCTTTTTTTGCCTTTATTTTTTTTACTTTTTTATTTTGGGACAATGCTCTATTAATGATGATCATCACACTTCTATTTATTTACAACTCAATGATTACAACTCGATACTAGAACAAAGTATGACTCTATATGAATGCCTCCGGTGGTGTACCGGGATGTGCAATGATCTAGCATAGCAATGACATCAAAAAACGGACAAGCCATGAAAACATCATGCTAGCTATCTTACGATCATGCAAAGCAATATGACAATGAATGCTCAAGTCATGTATATGATGATGATGGAAGTTGCATGGCAATATATCTCGGAATGGCTATGGAAATGCCATGATAGGTAGGTATGGTGGCTGTTTTGAGGAAGATATAAGGAGGTTTACGTGTGATAGAGCGTATCGTATCACGGGGTTTGGATGCACCGGCGAAGTTTGCGCCAACTCTCGAGGTGAGAAAGGGAAATGCACGGTACTGAAGAGGCTAGCAATGATGGAAGGGTGAGAGTGCGTATAATCTATTAGTCATAAAGAACTCACATACTTATTGCAAAAATCTATTAGTCATCGAAACAAAGTACTACGCGCATGCTCCTAGGGGGATAGATTGGTAGGAAAATACCATCGCTCGTCCCCGACCGCCACTCATAAGGAAGACAATCAATAAACACCTCATGCTCCGACTTTGTTACATAACGGTTCACCATACGTGCATGCTACGGGACTTGCAAACCTCAACACAAGTATTTCTCAATTTCACAATTACTCGACTAGCATGACTCTAATATCACCATCTTTATATCGCAAAACTACTGCAAGGAATCAAACATATCATATTCAGCGATCTACAAGTTTATGACTAACCATGTGAATGACCAATTCCTGTCATCTCTCTAAACAGATATAAGTGAAGCAAGAGAGTTTAATTCTTTCTACAAAAGATATGCCCATGCTCTAACAAATATAAGTGAAGCAAAAGAGCATTCTACAAATGGCGGTTGTCTAAGTGAAGAGAAACAGGCAATCCAAACTTCAAATGATATAAGTGAAGCACATGAAGCATTCTATAAAGCCATACTCAAAAGATATAAGTGAAGTGCAATGAGCATTCTATAAATCAACCAAGGACTATCTCATACCAGCATGGTGCATAAAAAGAAAAAGAAAAACCTAAATGCAAAAGACGCTCCAAGACTTGCACATATCGCATGAACGAAACGAATCCGAAAACATACTGATACTTGTTGAAGAAAGAGGGGATGCCTCCCCAGCATCCCCAAGCTTAGATGCTTGAGTCTCCTTGAATATTTACTTGGGGTGCCTCAGGCATCCCCAAGCTTGAGCTCTTTCCACTCTTCCTTCTTCTCACATCGAGACCTTCTCAATCATCGAACACTTCATCCACACAAAACTTCAACAGAAAACTCGGTAAGATCCGTTAGTATAATAAAGCAAATCACTACTCTAGGTACTGTTGCAAACCAATTCATATTTTGTTTTTGCATTGTGTCTACTGTAATAAGACTTTTTCATGGCTTAATCCACTGATATAAATTGATAGGTTCATCAAAACAAGCAAACTATGCATCAAAAACAGAATATGTCTAAAACAGAACAGTCTGTAATAATCTGACCATTCACCATACTTCTGAAATAGTATAAAAAGTTGCCAAAAGTATATGAAAGTTGTAGAATATTGGCATGGAACAATCAAAAATTATAGATACGACGGAGACGTATCAACACCTGGCGCAACGGTCCCAGGGCGTTACAACAGTCATCACCGAGAGTGGTCCCGATTATTGTCACTTCGGGGTTACCGGATCATAACACATAATAGGTGACTATTGACTTGCAAGATAGGATCAAGAACTCACATATATTCATGAAAACATAATAGGTTAAGATATGAAATCATGGCACTCGAGTCCTAGTGACAAGCATTAAGCATAGCAAAGTCATAGCAACATCTATCTTAGAACATAATGGATACTAGGGATCAAACCCTAACAAAACTAACTCGATTACATGATAAATCTCACCCAACCCATCACCGTCCAGCAATCCTACAATGGAATTACTCACGCACGGTGGTGAGCATCATGAAATTGGAGATGGAGAAAGGTTGATGATGGCGATGGCGACGGATTCCCCTCTCCGGAGCCCCGAACGGACTCCAAATCAGCCCTCCCGAGATAGATTAGGGCTTGGCGGCGGCTCTGTATCGTAAAACATGATGAATCCTTCTCTCTTATTTTTTTCTCCCCGAACATGAATATATAGAGTTGGAGTTGAGGTCCGTGGAGCCTCAGGGGGCTCACAAGATAGGGGGGCGTACCCCAAGGGGGTGGGCGCGCCCCCACCCTCGTGGATAGGGTGTGGGCCCCCTGACGTTGATTCTTTCGCCAGTGTTTTCTATATATTCCAAAAATATTCTCCATGAAGTTTCAGGTCATTCCGAGAACTTTTATTTCTACACAAAAATAACACCATGGCAATTCTGCTGAAAATAGCGTCAGTCCGGGTTAGTTCCATTCAAATCATGCAAGTTAGAGTCCAAAACAAGGTCAAAAGTGTTTGGAAAAGTAGATACGATGGAGACGTATAAACACCCCCAAGCTTAAACCTTTGCTTGTCCTCAAGCAATTCAGTTGAAAAGCTGAAAGTGATAAAGAAAAACTTTTACAAACTCCGTTTGATCTTGTTGTTGTAAATGTGTAGAGCCAGCATTCAAGTTTTCAACAAAGATTATGAACTAACCATATTCACAATAACATTTAGGTTTCATGTTTACTCATATCAATGGCATAATCAACTAGAGAGCAATAATAATAAATCTCGGATGACAACACTTTCTCAAAACAATCATAATATGATATAACAAGATGGTATCTCGCTAGCCCTTTCTTTGACCGCAAAACATAAATTCAAAGCACCTTTGAAGATCAAGGGTTAACTAAACATTGTAATTCATGGTAAAAGAGATCCAGTCACAGTCATACTCAATGTAAACTAATAGTAATGCATGCAAATGATAGCGGTGCTCTCCAACTGGTGCTCTTTAATAAGAGGATGGTGACTCAACATAAAAGTAAATATATAGGCCCTTCTCAGAGGGAAGCAGGGATTTGTAGAGGTGCCAGAGCTCGATTTTTAAAACAGAGATAAATAATATTTTGAGTGGTATACTTTCATTGTCAACATAACAACCGGGAGATCTCGATATCTTCCATGCTACACACATTATAGGCGGTTCCCAAACAGAATGGTAAAGTTTATACTCCCCCTACCACCAACAAACATCAATCCATGGCTTGTCCAAAACAACGGGTGCCTCCAACTAACAACAGTTCCGGGGGAGTTTTGTTTGCAATTATTTTAATTTAAGCATGGGATTGGGCATCCTGGTTACCAGCCATTTTCTCGTGAGTGAGGAGCGGAGTCCACCCCTCTTGAGAATAACCCACCTAGCATGGAAGATATAGACAACCCTAGTTGATACACGAGCTATTCGAGCATACAAAACAGAATTTTCATTTGAAGGTTTAGAGTTTGGCACATACAAATTTACTTGGAATGGCAGGTAGATACCGCATATAGGAAGGTATGGTGGACTCATATGGAATAACTTTTGGGGTTTATGGGAGTGGATGCACAAGCAACATTCCTGCTTAGTACAAATGAAGACTAGAAAGAGACTGGGAAGCGACCAGCTAGAGAGCGACAACAATCATGAACATGCATTAAAATTAATCAACACTGAATGCAAGCATGAGTAGGATATAATTCACCATGAACATAAATATCATGGAGGCTATGTTGATTTTGTTTCAACTACATGTGTGAACATGTGCCAAGTCAAGCCACTCGAATCGTTCAAAGGAAGATACCACCCTATCATACCACATCACAACCATTTTAATAGCATGTTGGCACGCAAGGTAAACCATTATAAACTCCTAGCTAATTAAGCATGGCATGAGCAACTATAATGTCTAATTATCATTGAAAACATGTTTCATTCATAATAGGCTGAATCAGGAACGATGAACTAATCATATTTACAAAAACAAGATAGGCAGAGTTCATACCAGCTTCTCTCATCTCGAACAGTCTATCATATATTGTCATTATTGCCTTTCACTTGCACGACCAAACAGTGTGGATAATAATAAGAGTGCACGTGCATTGGACTAAGTTGGAATCTGCGAGCATTCAATACAAGGGAGAAGACAAGGTAATATGGGCTCTTTGTTAAATCAACAATAATGCATATGATAGCCACTCAACATTTTCATCATGGTTTTCTCCTCTCGACCCCCAAAGAAAAGAAAAGAAACAAAACTATTTACACGGGAAAGCTCCCAACAAGCCTACGATGGAATTACTCACGCATGGCGGTGAGCATCATGAAATTGGTGATGGAGGAAGGTTGATGATGACGATGGCGACGAATTCCTCTCTCTGGAGCCCCGAACAGACTCCAGATCAGCCCTCCCGAGAGAGATTAGGGCTTGGCGGCTGCTCCATATCGTAAAACGCGATGAATCCTTCTCTCTAATTTTTTTCTCCCCGAACGTGAATATATAGAGTTGGAGTTGAGGTCGGTGGAGCCTCAGGGGGGCCACGAGATAGGGGGCTCCCCCCACCCTCGTGGACAGGGTGTGGGCAACCTGACGTTGATTCTTTAGCCAGTATTTTTTATATATTCCAAAAATATTCTTCGTGAAGTTTTAGGTCATTCCGAGAACTTTTATTTCTGCACAAAAATAACACCATGGCAATTCTGCTGAAAACAACATTAGTCCAGGTTAGTTCCATTCAAATCATGCAAGTTAGAGTCCAAAACAAGGTCAATTTTTTGGAAAAGTAGATACGATGGAGACGTATAACCCCCTCTCTCCCAGTGGCGCTGGAACGTCGCCGGGGCCATCATCGTGTGACGGCGATCTACACCAACACCTCCGTCATCTTCACCAACATCTTCATAACCTTCCCCCATCTATCTACAACGGACCACTCTCCCGCAACCTGTTGTACCTCTACTTGAACTTGGTGCTTTATGTTTCATATTATTATTGTGATGCCCCCGATTTGACCGTACACTAATCATACACACAAATGTGTACGATCAAGATCAAGGACTCATGGGAAGATATCACAACACAACTCTAGACACAAATTAAAATAATACAAGCTTTATATTACAAGCCAGGGGCCTCGAGGGCTCGAATACATAAGCTCGAAAACACAAGAGTCAGCGGAAACAATAATGTCTGAGTACATACATAAGTTAAACAAGATTGCCTTAAGAAGGCTAGCACAAACTTGGATACATATCGAAAGAGGCACATGCCTCCTGCATGGGATCCTCCGAAACTACTCCTGGTCGTTGTCAGCGACCTGCACGTAGTAGTAGGCACCTCCAGTGTAGTAGGAGTCATCGTCGACGGTGGCGTCTGGCTCCTGGACTCCAACGTCTGGTCACAACAACCGGGTATAGAAAGGGAAAAGGGGGGGAGAAAAGCAACCGTGAGTACTCATCCAAAGTACTCGCAAGCAAGGAGCTACACTACATATGCATTGGTATCAATGAAAGGGGTAGTATATCTGGACTGAACTGCAGAATGCGGGAATAAGAGGGGGATAGCTAGTCCTATCAAAGACTACGCTTCTGGCAGCCTCCATCTTGAAGCAGAAGAAGAGAGTAGATGGTAAGTTATCCAAGTATCATCGCATATCATAAACCTACCCGGCGATCCTCCCCTCGTGGCCCTGTGAGAGAGCGATCACCGGGTTGTATCTGGTACTTGGAAGGGTGTATTTTATTAAGTATCTGGTTCTAGTTGTCATAAGGTCAAGGTACAACTCCGGGTCGTCCTTTTACCGAGGGACACGGCTATTCGAATAGATAAACTTCCTTGCAGGGGTGCACCATATTTCCCAACACGCTCGATCCCCTTTGTCCGGACACACTTTCCTGGGTCATGCCCAGCCTCGAAAGATCAACACGTCGCAGCCCCACCTAGGCACAACAGAGAGGTCAGCACGTAGGTCTAAATCCTATGGTGCAGGGGTCTGGGCCCATCGCCCATTGCACCCCTGCAAGTTGTGTGGGTGGCCGAAAACAGACCTAGCCTCCCTAATACAAGAGCAGGCGTTCCAGTCCAATCCGGCGCACGCCGCTCAGTCGCTGATGTCACGAAGGCTTCAACTGATACCACGACGTCGAGCTCCCATATCTATTCCCGCGTAGTTGGTTAGTGGGTATAGGCCAGTGGCCACACTCAGATCAAATACCAAGTTCTCGTTAAGTGTGTTAATTTATGTAACCGCGGACACTGCCCAGGGCTAGTGTCGGTGTACTAGAATAGGGGTACCCTAGTACCCCGAACTTGTGCACGGGCAGTTGCAGCACCCCGTGGCAAGGCTTGCCGGGCCAACACCAAGATCCTCCGTGGTTCCCTTGGAGCCATTCAAGAACAAAGTATTTAAGCTCAGGAGACAAGGCCCCGGCAAGAGGAGCTTGCCGGGAAGGCCAACCGAGGCACTTCAAGGAACTTTCCGCGACGTGCCACGCGCTCCGGCAAGGCAACAAGGCCCCGACAAGAGGAGCTTGCCGGGAAGACCAACCAAGGTACCTCGAGGCCCGGTGAGCGACAAGCCTCCGGACCCGACAAGATAACAGCAGCGGCAAGGCGCTTGCCGCGGCAGGCGGCCACTCTGTGCCCACGCTCCAGCGCATCCACCAACATGTCGCTCTGGGGGCCTCTCCAGGCGCGCGTGGCGGGAGGCTGTGCAGCCAGCGGTGCGCAGTGGCATGCGAAGCTGACAAGATCGCCATCGTGGCGAACGGTGGCGCCCCTAACGGTCCTTTTCTGCACTGTTTGGGCGACTCAGACGGGCATTTAATGCCCTTGTTCCCTGCCGTCAGGGTTAGGTAGGGTGTACTATACAAGTAACTGTACCAACCACCTCACTTTTTATATTTGTACCCTTCTCTGTGTTGCCACCTGTCGGTGACCCCTTTAGCGTATAAAAGGAGGCCCATGCGCAACGTAGAGGGGGTTCGGGAGGTTCGACTCATTCGTTCACCAGAAAACACTTAGCTCCCGCGAGCAAGAACATAATACAATCAAACAAGCAGCAGTAGGAGTGTTATCTCTCCGGAGAGCTCTGAAGCTGGGTAAACTGCTCGTGCGCTTCGCCTCGATCTGCTCTTCGTGCGATCTCCGCCCCCCGCCGAACCGAAAGGGGCCCGGTCCGCCGGCCCCATAGGTGTTCGTGGATCAGTTTCCCTGACATCTTTGGCGCGCCAGGTAGGGGAGGCGTCGAGATTGTGTGAACCTGATCCGGCGTTCACACGAGCTAGATCTTCATTCCCTTCATCAACATGCCACCGAAGAAGAAGACTTCGGCGGCAGCCGCTCCATCCACGTCACTTCCGCCACTGTTGGAGCAAACGGGTGGTGGAATGGACGCCGGCAGAAGAATGGACGTCGACGAGGAAGCTCATGATGCTGCCAGGTCCAAGAACAAGGCTGCACAAACCTCGGCGACTGTACATGTTCCACGCCACTCTCAGGAGGCGCAAGACTAACAGCGCCATGGCACTTGCAGTGCCATACGCATGATAGGCCAAGACCAAGCTGGTGGATCTCAGGGCGCTCAAGACCAGCATGCACGCCAGCGTGCTGGCACGAGCGGGGCACGGTCGCCTGGACGGGATACTGCTCCTTCTAACATAGTTAGAAGTCCGACCACGTCCCGCTCCTCGCGCCGTCCGCCACTGCCACCCACCACTCCAGCAGAAGCTTTGGCGCGAGCTCAACTTCTCCTAGATTACCCTCCGACGTCGGACAAGATCGACGAATGGAGGGCCACCATTCAGAGTCTCATCGGCTACGCCAACGGTGACACTCCACGGCGGCCGAGCGCGTCGCCGCCGCGGCAGGGTTGCCGGGCGCGAGCCGGTGGCGACGAAACGGGTGGAGGTGCAACTACCATGCAATCACCACCCCAAAGGCCAAGATCGCCGACTCACCGGATCCACCTCGACAGCGACTCCACCGCATCTTCGGATCCACGAGCTCGTCGCGATCAGCGCCAAGTTCTTCATGATCGACAACAAGAAGACGCTCGAACTCGCATCGAGCGCCAAAGAGAAGCGCGACGTCAATCCGACAAGCGCGCTAGGCCCTCTGTTGACATGCATGCGCCAGGGGAACCAGGCGATCTGCCGTACGCGGTAGGTTGTCCTGCGTTCACTCGTGAGCTGCGGCAAGTCCAGTGGCCCAGCATGAAGAACTTCAAGCCAGACGTACCGGAGAAGTACGACGGCAAGACGCATCCGTCGGAGTTCCTCGGCATTTACACCATTGCGGTGCAGGCTGCTGGGGGACAGGATGACAAGATCCTTGCCAACTACTTCCCGCTGGTACTCAAGCCCAACGTCAGGTCCTGGCTCATGCACTTGCCGGACAACTCCATATCCTCTTGGGCTGATCTATGCCATCAGTTTGTCGGCGCCTTCACAGGCGGACACAAGCCTCATGGCCAGGAGAGTGATCTTCATCTGCTCGCCCAGAAGGAAGGAGAGCCCCTGCGCAAGTACATTAAGAGATTCAGCAGTGTGCAGCACAACATCCCAGACGTCCACCCTGCCGCGGTGATCAGCGTGTTCCATCAAAACGTGCGACACCGCAGGATGCGGGAGGAAATGGCGATGTGCAAGATCAGGGACGTCAGTGAGTTATATGCACTGGCCGACAAGTGTGCACGTGCTGAGGAAGGGAGGAGACTCCCCGGAGAGAATGTAGGAGCGGGAGGATCTGACAGTGAAGATGTTGCCCCGGCAAGGAAAAACCGGCGGTGGAACAACAGAAGGAGGAAAGGCAAAGAGGTGCTAGTTGTTGAGCAGTCCAGCAACGGTGGTGGCGCCAAGGAAGCCAAAGCTGGTGACTCCGGCAAGGAGGTTGCCGCGGAGGTGGCGGTCGCCGACAAGCAGGACGGCACCAACAAGCAGTATTGCAAGATCCACCGCACCAAGGGCCATGATCTCCAGAACTGTAAGAAAGTCGAGCAGCTTGTTGAGCAACAGAAAGCTGAATACGAGCGGCGCGACAAGGAGAAGGCCCAGGAAGGTGCTGGGGGATCCGGCAAGAAACGTCCCGGCCGAGGAGGACGCCGCGGCAAGGCCAAGCAGCGGCAAGGAGACAGACCTCCTCGCGGCCGCGACAAAGATGAAGATGACGACGACGATGAAGACATGGATGATGAGGAGACTGATGAGCAGGAGTTCCAGAAAGCCACAGAGGTCCTGTGCGTTGACTGTGGTGCTTCTCTGCACACCTCGCACCGCCAGCTCAAGCAGTGGGTGCGGGAAGTTAATGCAGCAGAACCACCCGTCGAGTCACGCAAGCCTCTGAAATGGTCCAGCACGCCTATCATCTTTGATATTGAGGACCACCCTGATCGCATAACTGCGGTCGGGTGCTTGCCGATGTTGGTTTCACCAACAATCCGCAACCTCAAGGTCACTAAGATGCTAGTTGACGGCGGGGCCGGCTTGAACCTGATCTCCTCTGCGGTGCTCCAGAAACTCCAGATCCCTGACAGCGAGCTCGAAGAGACCGGTACATTTCAAGGAATCAACCCGGGAAGAAGCAAGCCGAAGGGAAAGATCACGTTGCCGGTAACATTTGGCAGCGAGCTGAACTGCAGGACTGAGAGGGTCACATTTGATGTTACTGAATTTCCATTACCTTACAATGGAATCCTTGGCCGTCCGGCACTCGCCAAGTTCATGGCAGCCTCTCACTATGCGTACAACGTACTGAAAATGCCAGGCCCGATAAGTGTCATCTCTGTCCCTGGCGACAAGAAGGATGCTCTTATCTGTGCCGACAAGATCTACCGGGAAGCAGCAGCCGCAGCAGAATGCAAGACACTTGCCGCCGAAGCTCCTGGGGGGAAGAAGAAGAACAAGTCCGGCAAGAGCTCTGATGGAGCCCACTCCGGCAAGCGCACCTCTTCGGAGTGCTGCGCTACCGTCGAGGACGCACCATCGAGCTCCACCGGCAAGTGTAAGAAGGCAATGACAGCTCCACCTGAGACCAAGAAGGTGTCCGCCAAGGAGGACGGCGCTGGTGGTACCTTCACCATCAGCGCCACTCTTGACCCCAAATAGGAAAGCGCGCTCGTTGCTTTCCTGCGGGCGAATGTCGACGTGTTTGCGTGGCAACCATCTGATATCCCCAGTGTTCCTAGGAAAGTAATTGAGCACCACCTTGCCGTCTGTCCTCATGCGCGGCCCGTCAAGCAGAAAGTCAGGAAACAGGCAGTGGAGCGCCAAGAATTTATCGCAGAAGAAATCAAGAAGTTGGAAGCAGCAGGCCTTGTCAGAGGAGTGCTCCATCCCACATGGTTGGCCAATCCTGTTGTCGTGCGCAAGGCTAACGGGAAATGGAGGCTTTGTATTGACTTCACTGATGTTAATAAAGCTTGTCCCAAAGACCCATTTCCCTTGCCGCGCATTGACCAGATTGTTGACTCCACAGCCGGATGTGATTTGCTTTCATTTCTTGATGCATACTCAGGATACCATCAGATCTTCATGGCAGAAGAGGATGAAGAGAAAACCACATTTATCACCCTGTGTGGCATGTACTGCTTCATACGGATGCCTTTCGGTTTGAAGAATGCTGGTTCAACATTCGCAAGCGTAGTCCACCACGCTTTTGAGCCGCAGATGCACAGAAATGTGGAAGCCTACATGGATGACATAGTGGTCAAAAGCAAGAACAGGGCGACCCTGATTCAAGATTTAGACGAGACATTTGCAAATCTGCGCAGGATCAACCTCAAGCTTAACCCCGAGAAGTGCGTGTTTGGAGTCCCATCCGGCAAGCTTCTCGGGTTCTTCGTGTCTCAGCGGGGAATTGAAGCCAATCCCGACAAGATCAAGGCCATTGAGCAGATCGAAGCACCAAAGCGCGTCAAGGATGTACGAAGGCTTGCCGGTTGCATGGCTGCTCTCAGCAGGTTTATCTCTAGATCTGCTGAGCGCGCCCTGCCATTTTTCAAAATTTTGAAAAAGGCAGGTCCAATGAAATGGACTCCGGAGGCGGAGGCTGCGCTGCAGGACTTGAAGAGATACCTGTCCTCCACTCCAATACTTGTCGCACCTAAGCCGCAAGAGAAGTTGCTGCTGTATATAGCGGCAACCAATCAAGTGGTTAGTGCTGCGTTAGTGGCGGAGAGGGAGGCAGATGATGAGCCAGCAACCACGGCAGATGCATCCAGCGACAAGCAGGGGGCTTCGCCGACAAGCTCTGGTCCCGACAGAGATGGATCTGCGCAGGAGCATGATAAGATGCAGAAGAGAATGGTGCAGCGTCCAGTTTACTTTGTCAGTTCCCTTCTACAGGGGGCTAGATCAAAGTACTCTGGTGTGCAGAAGTTGCTTTTCGGCCTCCTCATGGCCTCGAGAAAGTTGCGCCATTACTTCCAAACACATGAGATCACAGTCGTCACTCGCTTTCCGCTGAAGAGGATACTGCAAAATCCAGAAGCGACAGGCAGGATTGTCGAGTGGGCGCTGGAACTGTCAAGCTTTGGCCTCAAGTTTGAGAGCACTTCAACTATCCAAAGCAGGGCATTGGCAGAGTTCATAGCAGAATGGATGCCAACACCAGATGAAGAAATTCCAGAGACGAGCATCCCCGTCAAAGAGGCAAGCAAAGAGTGGCTGATGTACTTTGATGGTGCCTTCTCGCTGCAAGGCGCCGGTGCGGGCGTGCTGCTTGTCGCGCCCACCGGAGAGCACCTCAAGTACGTAGTCCAGATGCACTTTCCCAGGGAGCAAGCAACCAACAATACTGCAGAGTATGAAGGATTGCTTGCCGGTCTTAGAATTGCAGCAGACCTTGGGATCAAGAAGCTCATTGTCAGGGGTGACTCACAGCTTGTCGTCCGCCAAGTGAACAAGAACTACCAGAGTCCATTGATGGAAGCATATGTTGATGAAGTGAGGAAGCTAGAAGAGCACTTTGACAGCCTACAGATGGAGCATATCCCAAGAGCTCAGAATGACATTGCTGATGGCCTGTCAAAGTGCGCCGCACTAAAGTTACCTGTGGAACCAGGGATCTTTGTGCTCAAGTTGACTCAACCATCCGTAACACCATCAACTGGACAAAGCAAGAAGAGGAAGTTGATTTCTGGTGACTACTTTCCGGCAGAGCTCCCTGAAGCCGCCGCCAAGAAAGTCCCCAAGATCAACACCAAGGTTGCTGAGGGGCAGTCTGCTCCGGCAAGCCTTATGGTTTGTTCCGTTGAAGCAGACGCTCCCGACAAGTTTTGCTCCGACAAGCTTGCCGGGGAACATCAAGCTCCGGCAGGGCCGCAAGTCCTTGCCGTGGAAGCGGATGTTCCCGCAGCAGCAGATGTGCCTTTAGTCCTTGTTGTCGAGCCACAAGCTCCAACATGGGCACAGCAGATTGTCCATTTCCTTCAGACAGGAGAACTTCTCGAAGAGCAAGAAGAAGCGGAAAAAGTAGCCCGGTAGTCAAGTATGTACCAGTTTGTCGATAGCATACTGTACAGAAGAAGACTCAACGGTGTGAAATTGAAGTGTATTTGCCAGGAAGATGGACAAAAGCTGTTGGCAGAGATACATGGAGGCATATGTGGCCACCACATTGGCGCAAGAGCACTTGCCGGCAAAGCTTTCCAGCAAGGTTTCTTTTGGCCGACAGCCCTCCAGGATGCAACTGCACAAGTAACCAAGTGCGAAGCGTGCCAGTTCCACTCCAAACAGATACACCAGCCAGCTCAAGCTCTCTAGACGATCCCTTTATCCTGGCCATTTTCGGTCTGGGGGCTCGATATCCTCGTCCCTTTCCCCCGAGCTGTCGGGGGCTTTGAGTACTTGTACGTCGCAATTGACAAGTTCACAAAGTGGCCGGAAGTGCAGCCAGTGAGGAAGGTGACAGCACAGTCAGCAGTCAAGTTCTTCAGGTCAATTGTTTGCCGTTTCGGGATCCCTAACAGGATCATCACCGACAACGGCATGCAATTTACGAGCCGCACCTTCATGCATTACGTCCAAGACCTTGGCGCCAAGGTCTGCTTCGCTTCTGTTGCTCATCCGAGAAGCAACGGTCAAGCAGAGAGGGTAAATGCTGAAGTGCTGCGCGGGCTCAAGACCAGAACTTTCGACAGGCTGCGCAGGTGCGGAAGAAACTGGATCGAGGAGTTGCCGGTGGTTCTTTGGTCGATCAGAACGACGCCAAATCGAGCCACTGGCCAGACGCCTTTTGCTCTAGTCTATGGAGCAGAGGCAGTTCTCCCCACGGAACTCGTATACGGATCGCCTCGAGTGCTCGCTTATGATGAGCTTGAGCAAGAACAGCTGCGACAAGACGACGCGCTGCTTCTTGAGGAAGATCGTCTTCAGGCTGCTGTACGAGCTGCTCGATACCAGCAAGCTTTGCGCCGCTACCATAGCCGCAAAGTTAAAGCCAGAAGCTTCGAGGAAGGCGACCTTGTTCTTCGGCGCGTTCAGTCCGCCAAGAATTCCAACAAGTTGACGCCGAAGTGGGAAGGCCCTTATCGGGTGAAACGAGTCACAAGGCCCGGCGCTGTCCGCCTTGAGACCGAAGATGGCATTCCGGTGAGCAACTCCTGGAACATAGAACATCTTCGTAAGTTTTTCCCGTAGGGTGCGGTTGCCGGAACCCGTTCCGGCAACCACCTTTTGTACAAGTCTTGCCGCTGTTGCATGTAATCCTTTGTACAAAGCTGGGCACAGATCCCGTGCATAAGTAAAACCCCATGTGCTCCGCACAACTTGTCCATTTCATGCATTAGTTTCTTTCTTGCATGCGTTATCTGACACTTTGTGCAGCACCTACATCCGATAAGCAATAACGAGCCGAAAGGCTCCATATCATTATTTTCTCTTCTTTCTTCTTTTTCAACAAAGGAAAGGAAGGTTCCCTCGCACACAAGTTTGCCGGGGGGAAGGAGAAGATTGTGGTATGGACCAGGCGTCGTTCAAGCAAAGTTCTGCCTTGCCGGGAAGCAAACGACACAAAAGCTAAGTTGCCAAAGTTTGAGCAATCAGTTTTTAAATTTTTGAGTTATTTTCCTCGAACGACCCTGCTTTGTATGGAAAACCTGTGCGCGGAGGAACCAACTCGTGGCTAGTTGCGCCCTTACTTTGTTTCGAGTCCGCTCAACAACTTAAGTGTGCTGCATCTAGTCGCGACAAGGTTTCTTGTCGGAAGCAGCACCGCCAGCAGGCTGCTGAAGTTCCGCACTCAGCGCTCGCGGCTCGGGTGCCTGCGCCGACAAGTTCCCTAGAAGCGTAGGGTAAAAACATACAAAGGAAGGAATCTAGTAGAGGAAATAACATAGCAATTGATAACAGAAATAAAGTTATATTACAAGATAACTTGTCGCAGCTCTAACAGACTGTTTTCATAACGTGATTAGCAGCGACAAAGGAAAAGAAGAAATGGGCGGCCTAGTCTACGAGGTCGCCCTCAACCCTCTTGATCTCGCTCACCTTGTCCACAATGGGTGCGACAAGGGCCTTGAGTGCGTCCCGATCGGCGTCTGGCGGCAAGGACTTGAGGACGTTGGTGAAACTGAGGCCTGGATTGCGGAAGGCCACCTTCATCAGCACCTTCTGGAGAACCCCGGCGCAGATTTTGCGCGACTCATCAGCCAGCTGCTTTGGGATCCTCTCCCGGAGCCGCTGGAGTGCCGTCGCCACGCCCTTGAAGAACAGGCTGAGCTTGGCGCTGGGTTGGAGATTCTCGTCGGAGGGATACCCAAAGTCCTCCATCCCCAGCTGCGCCAGCTCCTCGTTGATGACTGCGGCAATATTCACCAGACCCTCGGTCCAGTGCTCCACAGTGTCTCTGAACGAGTTCTGGGTAGCTGCGATGCTCTCTAGCAGCGCCTTGTCAGCTTTGACCTTCTCCGACAAGGTTTTCTCCCGCTCCTTGGCGGCCTCCAGCGTCTGCATCAGCGTGGCCAGCTTCAACTCTAGGTCCGCATTGGAATCCTTGGCGGCGCTGGGCTCCTTGCCCCTCTCAGCGGGAAGACCTTGCAGCTCACCGTGGGCGGCAGCATCCTTCTCACGCTCACGCTTGAGCACGGCAAGCTCCTCACCGCTCTTCCCGATATTGGCCTCCAGCTGCGCCACCTTCTCCTCCAGCTCTTTCTTGGCGGCCTCTGCGATCGCGGCAGCGTCCTTTGCTTCCTTGAGCGCCCCGCCAAGTGCTTGCTCGTGCTCGGCGAGCTCCTCCTCGTAGCTGTCGAGGTTGGCCTTCCGCTGCACCAATTCTCCTTCTCGCGCGGACTGCTTCTCGGCGGCCAGCCTTTGTTCCTCCTCAGCTTCGGCCTTCTCAAGAAGGAAGGCCGTGCGCTCCTCGTCGAGTCGCTCCCGCTCCTGTGCCAGGGACCGGAGAGCTTCTTGATTGTGGCCCTGGAGCTCCTCCGCGCGCTTCTCCATGTCAACTCCCGCCTTCGCGACAAGTGCTTCCCGGGAAGCTAGCTTGGCTTGCCGGGCGCGGTAGAGTGACAGCAGCTTTCGCAGCTCCTCCTCCTCCTCAGGCTCGCCACTGCTGCTGCTGGGCGCGTCGACCAACGACAGTCCAGCAGAGGCGAGCACCTCCCCATCGAAAGTTTCCCCCTCGACCGGCGCCCTGGAGCTCGACGCCCAGGGTAGCTTGATGAAGATATCGTCACCGGCCTTCAAGTAGGCGCCGGGCTGGGGCTCCTCGGAGCCCGGCCCCGCTGCAGCGGCAGAGGGATCGGCGGTCGGCGTAGCGCCTGGCGCTCCTGCGGCCTCAGGGTCGTCAGTGTGATCGCCCGACCCCTCGCCGGCTTCTGCGGCGGCAGCCTTGGCGGCCTCATCGCCGGCGGTCTCATCAGCACCGGCCCCTTCTTCGTTGGCGGCATCGTCGTCAGTGCTGCCATGCGCGCCTTCCTCGCCGGCGCCCTCTGTCTCCATTGGCTCAGCAGCAGATGGGTCTGAAGAACGAAAAAGGGAGAAAAATCAATCAAAAATCAGAAGAAGAAGAACCCAAGGGAAAGTTTTTGGACAAGGGAATTACCTGTGCCAAGACCTGCAGTTACGGTCTCGGCCGCCGCAGGATCGACGGTGCTGCCCCTTGCCGGAGAGTCCTCCCTTGCCGGAGAGCAGTCCCTTACCGGGAACCCCTCCCTTGGTGGCGTAGTCGAAGCAGATGGCACTTCGGGACCAGCTTCCGGGCGCTCCTGATGTGGCTGCTCTGCTCCTACACAAATCAACAAGCAAGATATCAACAAAGGAAAAAGCACTCATGCGCGCCCGACAGCAGAAAGCTAACTATGAACTTACGCTGGGGGCTGCTTTGAGGAGTGGTTGCCGGGTCCGTCAAGGTGGTCTCGAACCCACCCCCTGTCGACACGGTGGGGTCATCTTCGATGACAATCACCGCGGCCTTGGCCCTCTTCGCCGCTCTCTGGGCCAGCGTCCTAAAAAGAAAGGAGTCCAGATTGAAGCAAGTCAGATACAAGATAAAAACATCAAAATTGAATAACTACAAGAGCACCAAAGAAACTTACTCTTCTTCCTCCTCGTCGGAGCTGAGCGCGGAAAGATCGAAGTCCGGCTCCCCTCTGGTGCGGCGAGGCGGAGGAGTAGGATCCCTTGCCCGCTTGGCGGGGGCGGTGGCGGTGGCCCGGGAAGATCCCGCTCCAGTTGCCACTGCTGCGTGAGGCGCTCCCGCGGCAACATTGCTTGCCGCGGTAGAGCGTGTCGCATGGCTCGGCGGCTGTTGACCCAGCTGCCGCCCCGCTACATCCGCGGCCCTGCGAAGAAGCCTTCTTGGCGGGGCCGGGGGCTCCGCCTGCGGCAAGCTTTCTGAAGGCTCGGGCTCTTCCTCGCCGGCCTCGCTCGGCTCGGCTTCAGAACCGGCAGGCTCTTCCTCGCCAATGAACTCCGCGCGCTCGGCAAGGTTTGCCGCTTCTGCCGCCTCCGCTTCCTCCATAGTGAACCCGAACACGCCCGCGGCAGCTGCGGCCGCAACCTCTTCCGCCCTAGTGGCGATGCGCTGCAGCTCCTCGTCGGTGGTGTCACGGGTGAGGCTCTTCTGCTCGTCAGCGTGTACCGGCACTTCTTCCAAGTTGTCGAAGAACGCTTGCACGACGTCATCCGCAGGCTCTTGCCAAGTTGGAACGATTCCGTGTGAATCGCACAACGGCATCATGGCACGGATCCGGTCAAGCGAAGAATTATTGCACAATGGAACGACGCCCCTCGGCAGCGTGAATGGGTGCTGGGGGTCGCGTTTGAACAACTCCAGGAGCATTGCATCCAGCTCCAAGACGGTGAAGTTGTAGTTGAGGCCCGGCCGCAGCCTCATGATGTCCGCCGAGTTCTTGAATTCCCAGGCGGGCCTCCCCCTCTCCTGCAGGGGGGCGATGCGGCGGCGGAGGAAATCTGCGCCTACAACGCCTACAGTGAGCCCGGCAAGCCTGAGGCGAAGGATCCTAGTAATGGCGATCTTCAGCCTCTCGTCTTCCGGGGCCACGTTGCTCCAGTCATTGCCGCGCACTATTGGAGCTTGGCGCACGGCGGTGAAGGGCTGCGGATTCTCCTTGACGATCCAGCACCACTCCGCTCTCCACTCCTCCCACTTGCTGCGGAGCTCACCCTCCAAGTATGCCTCCTTCTTGCCGACTCTCGAGATCCAGGCAATCCCTCCGGCAAGCGGCTCTCCTCTCTCTACCCGAGGTATGAAGAAGTGGCGGAAAAGGGCAACACTGGCGTGGACTCCGACAAAGTTTTCACACAAATGTGCGAAAACTGCCATGGTCAGAACGGCGTTGGGGGTGAAATCAAGGAGGCGGAAGCCGTAGGTGTTCATGATATCGCAGAAGAACTCCGAGAAGGGCGGGCAGAGCCCACAATAGAAGAACAGCGTGAAGAATGGGTACCCGTTTGGAGCCAGTTCCGAAGCAGCGGCCAGGAGTACCCTCGTGTGCAGATGCGCCCGCGTCTCCGTCGCCCAAAAGAGGTAGAAGTACTCCCTCAGCTCCTTCACGCCGAGCTGGGGGGAGAAGATTGCCCGCTCCTTCCGCAGCGCCGCGAGCCGCTGCGCCTCGGCCGACTTCACGCCCTTTCCCTTGTCGGCTTTCGGAGCCATGGCGGAGGTGGTGGGGGAGGTCGACGGCGTTGGTGATGCTGGTGGCAATGGGGGGCGGAGCGCTGCTCTCTCGGCTTCGAGAAGAAGGGGGGGAGCGGCGGAGGTTCGTGAAGATGGAGTAGTAGCAACCAGCGAGGGGGAACAAACTGCCCCTGTTTCCTCTGCTTATAAAGAGGGACGGGGCGGACGTTTCGCCCTTCCGAATAAAGAACCACCCACGATCTCTCCCATGATGCCGCATTCAATGCGTGCCGTTAGGGGAGAGCGCGGTGGATACGGAGCGAGATTCGGCGTGGCCCAGTCCACATGTGCCCGTGCCCTGTCTTGGGCCTGGCCCAACAGCGCTCGGCACCGTGTCTGGCCCAGGCCCGGGAGCTCCTGTCGATGTACTAGAATAGGGGTACCCTAGTACCCCAAACTTGTGCACGGGCAGTTGCAGCACCCCGCGGCAAGGCTTGCCGGGCCAACACCAAGATCCTCCGTGGTTCCCTTGGAGGCATTCAAGAACAAAGTATTTAAGCTCAGGAGACAAGGCCCCGGCAAGAGGAGCTTGCCGGGAAGGCCAACCGAGGCACTCCAAGGAACTTGCCGCGACGCGCCACGCGCTCCGGCAAGGCAACAAGGCCCCGGCAAGAGGAGCTTGCCGGGAAGACCAACCAAGGTACCTCGAGGCCCGGTGAGCGACAAGCCTCCGGACCCGACAAGATAACAGCAGCGGCAAGGCGCTTGCCGCGGCAGGCGGCCACTCTGTGCCCACGCTCCAGCGCATCCACAAACGTGTCACTCTGGGGGCCTCTCCAGGCGCGCGTGGCGGGAGGCTGTGCAGCCAGCGGTGCGCAGTGGCATGCGAAGCTGACAAGATCGCCATCGTGGCGAACGGTGGCGCCCCTAATGGTCCTTTTCTGCACTGTTTGGGCAACTCAGACGGGCATTTAATGCCCTTGTCCCCTGCCGTCAGGGTTAGGTAGGGTGTACTGTACAAGTAACTGTACCAACCACCTCACTTTTTACATTTGTACCCTTCTCTGCGTTGCCACCTGTCGGTGACCCCTTTAGCGTATAAAAGGAGGCCCATGCGCAATGTAGAGGGGTTCGGGAGGTTCGACTCATTCATTCGCCAGAAAACACTTAGCTCCCGCGAGCAAGAACATAATACAATCAAACAAGCAGCAGTAGGAGTGTTATCTCTCCGGAGAGCTCCGAAGCTGGGTAAACTGCTCGTGCGCTTCACCTCGATCTGCTCTTCGTGCGATCTCCGCCCCCCGCCGAACCGAAACGGGCCCGGTCCGCCGGCCCCATAGGTGTTCGTGGATCAGTTTCCCCGACAGCCAGGCCCACCTCTCTCCTAGGTGGTCTCAACCTGCGCTGTCGCTGCGCCACAAAGTAACAGTCAGGGACCATCGGGAACCCAGGCCCACCACTACCTGGGTGGAACCACCGGCCCCTTCAGCCCCCAACATCGGAATCACTTGCGGGTACTCTACGAGCCGACCCGACTTTAGTCACCACAAGTATCATATATTATGTATATAAGTATATATCTGTGATCACCTCCCGGGTGATCACGGCCCGGTAGTATAGCATGGCAGACAGACAAGAATGTAGGGCCACTGATGGAATACTAGCATCCTATACTAAGCATTTAGGATTGCAGGTAAGGTAACAACAGTAGTAGCAAGGACAGGCTATGCATCAGTATAGGATTAACGAAAAGCAGTAACATGCTACACTACTCTAATGCAAGTAGTAGAGAGAAGAATAGGCGATATCTGGTGATCAAGGGGGGGGGGCTTTCCTGGTTGCTCTGGCAAGAAGGAGGGGTCGTCGTCGATGTAGTCGATCACGGGACTATCGGCAGCAGTCCCGGGGTCTACCAGAAAGAAGTAATGAATGGGGAACACAATAAATAACAGAGCAATCAAAGGCATCAAAAAGCATAAACAACAATACGCGGTGCTAAGAGTGGTCTAACACGGTGCTATACGTTATAGACGAAGCGGGAAAATATCAGACGACATTTCCCCGGTTTTGGGCATTTACCGGACACACGAAAGAGAGGGGACGGTTCCATGTTCAGCATGCTAGGGGCATGTGACAGATGAACAGACCGTGTATTTGGATTCATTGGATTTTTCTGAGCAACTTTCATATATAAATTATTTTAATCCGAGTTACGGTTTATTTTCTATTAATTTTCAAAGTTTTATTTTATTTCCTGAAATTATTTTAATTTGAATAATGATTTTAATGTGTCAGCCTGATGTCATCATGACGTCAGTAGCCAACCCAGCTAACTCACGTCAAACCTGACAGCTGGGTCCCACATGTCATACACAGTGGGGCTAACAGTGGTTTAAATTAAACTAAATTAACTATATTAGAACCTGGGCCCACCTGTCACTCACTATTTAGATTAACTAAATTGATATAATTATTTCCTGTTAATTAGGGGGGTAGGCCCCATTGGTCAGTGGCTGGGGGTTGCCCAGTCAGCAGGGTTGACTGGTCAACCCAGTCAAATAGGTTCCCTGGGCCCACGGGTCAGTCACCAAGTAGGCGGCCACGTGGCCAGGTCAACGTCATTGCCGGAGTTACTCCGGCGACCACGTTTTGCGGCGGCGTGCGTCTGGAGGTGGTCGGGTTTCAGCTACGGTGGCTCGTTTCGAGCGCGGGAGGTAGCATTCGAACGAGTGTGGCATTCCGCATCTAGTGGTGGCGGTGGCGTGGCCGGAGGTGGCCGAAAGTGACGGCAGCGACCACATCGGTGGACGACCGGAGTCGGGCGCAAGAGCGAACGATGGTGCGGGGCATGGTTTTATGCGTGGTTGGGTGCGTTCGAAAGCAGGGGCTCGGGCGCACCCATTCGTGGTCTCAGCCGGGACTGGGACGGACGGTGTCGACGACGGCATCAACCGCGGCAGGCGTTGTAGTTCGGTCGAGCTCGGGAATGGCGTTGCAGAGGGCAAAACGACCGGTGTTCGGCACCTATGCGAGCTCACCAAGCGAATGGAGGCACGCACGGGACCACTGGTCCACCGGAGCCTCGTCGGAGATGAGCGAGTGTGGCGGAGCATTTCGGCCGACGACGGATCGGTTGCTAGAGCTCGCTATCGATTGCGTGGAGTGAGGGGAAGGAGAGTGATGCTCACTGGGGGCCTGCAGATGTGCTAAGCGGGCGCGGGGAAGGCTTGATGGCGACGAACGGGCTACGGCGATCCGAGGTGGCCAAGGAGGAAGATGATGTCGCCGCGGTCGCTGCCGGGGCTCCGAGCTCCAAGTCGAGGTGGCAGGCGATGTAGGGTACAGCGACGGAGTGAACAAGCACGTTGGACGGGTGTGGGGAGGACGGTGGCCGCGAGGGCGACGACGGCCATGGCGGCAGAGCGTTGGATGTGTGCGGGGAAAAGGGGATCTGGGCGAGAGGGGCGAACTGGGAGGCGTCTAGGGTTAGGGTTGCGCCACGGAGGGTGGTCGGTGACTTGAGGTCGCCAGGGAGTCGCCAGATAGCCGCCCCGTGGTCCATCCGCGTCGTGGACGGCACACGGACGTCCACCGCGCTGCGGTGAACAGAGGTAGAGGGAGGCTCGGCTGTTGGGCTGGGCCGGTTGGGACGAGGCCCAGTTGGCCAGGGGGTTTTGTTTTATTTTTATCTGTTGTTTATTTATTTCTTTCCTGTTTCTTTTAATAATTAATTTATTTTAGTTTTTTGTAAAAATAATCATTTCAACACCTAAATTAGTGCTTAGAATTACAACACTGCCACATTAATTTGGACAGCTAAATAAAATAGTTTAATATTTTATAATTTGAAAAAGGTATTTAATTAAATGTTTTGCTACTGTTTTATTTATTTTAGAGCCTTTAAACACTTTGTCAAAGTTTGGATTCTCCACCACAATTACCTATGATTTATCTGACACCTTTAGAATATTTTAGTTTAAAGGTTTGAAAACGGTTGTCATTTGCCTTTACTTCAAATTTGAATGTGGATCGGTTCTCAACTGACATGAGATTATCAACAGGGATTGTGGTGATGTGGCATCATTAGCAGGGTGTTACTGTAGTGTAAATATCTGGGCGTCACAATTCTCCTCCACTACAAGAAATCTCATCCCGAGATTTAAGAGGCGTGAGGTGGGGAGGTTCTGGGCACGAAATCCTAGTGAGTGTTCTCGGTCTTAGTTGCTCTTCTTGAAGAGGTCGATCCAGTACGTTGAGCTCTTCATTTCTCTGTTTTGGGTCATCATGATGAAGTTGTCTTCCTTTCTTCGAGAACTCCATCGAACTTACTAAAAGGATAAGGGGTAGCTTCGGAAGAACGGAACTCTACAAGGTTGCTATCCGGTTTATAACTCAGGGAATGTGGTAGAAAGTAACTCTCAAGTTGAAACTTAAAAAAATATCGAGAACAAAGTAAGAAGGTACAATAAGAAGTTTCAAGCGGGTAGGCAATCGTTCAATGCCTATTCAGAAGGTGAAAGGGGTTCAGAGCAATGGGAATAAGTATTGTGTCTGATAAGAAAATAGATTAATAGGAAGGTGGCTCACAAAATACATATGAAACCAAATGCAAGGGATAACTTAGAAACATGGTGGTACAGGAGAATCAGGTTTCGTTCCTGTGGAACTATGGGTTATGGGCCCACCATGTGGATTAAAGTAGAAGGAACGGTGACATCTTGCACGATCATGATAGCAAGGCATGTTAGAGGGTAGTCTATCAGTTATGTCGGCCACAACATCGGTACCAAGGGTGAGGGACGAAGAGAACCATTTTCCTGCTCGTTGAACGAGGCGGACCAATAGGCAAGGTTCCCGGCCATCGGTGGTCACCGCAATGTTTTCAACAATAGTAACAGGGTCTTGGTGACAAAATTGTACACCGAGGTGTTTACATAAGCAGGAGAATATTACTTCTTAGATCATATAGACCTCAAGAAAGGTTAAACCAAACAATGGAAGGGATAATATGAATATCAAATTAAACAGAACAATGGAAAGGAAAATGTGTTTAAACACATATTTCAGGGGTATATCCTTCCCAAGGACAAGCAGATCATGATATCCTTGACAGGATATAAAGTAGAAAACCCTTGAGGTAAGGGGAGATAAATTTCATGACATTACCCATACGACGGTGTCTGGATAATGGAGCAAGAAACATTTAGCATTGGGATTCAAATGTTCTTGTCAAAAATCGGAGTACCACATACATGCTTCGAGATAGCGTTGACATGGTCTTTAAGCAAAGATCAGACTTTGGATACACAAAGGATCCATCAGGAACAACTTATTGAATAAGTCTTACAATTTCCTCATGGAAGAATGGTTAACCTTGCTAAAAGGAAACTATAACAATAGGTCCTCCGGCTAGGGGTGCTAGGCACGACATCACCTTACCGGGTCACATGAAGACCAATGTTATAACTCTTGGAAATATGTCCCAACCATCATATCTGACTGAGGTTTAGATCCGATTGGTGTCAGGATACCCCAGACTCAAGATGCCTGAGAAGAAAAGGTGCAACACAAATTGACGAGATGGCATTGCAAGATTCTCGGGAAAAGAAATATGGAAGCAAGTTCCGAATCATGAGTTCATCATTAAACCAAGGAGAGGATGAGAAGGTGGTTGATGAACTTAGGGACAATTCATGGAGATTTCCAAAAGATGGATCTCCACAATTAGGTGAACAAGGAGATAGCATTTGTCAGATCAAATTATATAATGAGGTATGCTCGAGGAAAACATACACAATTAATCATTGATTGAAAGGTGCACCCAAAATATGGGCTTAGGTAGCATGATCAATGTTAGAATGGTGATTCGATAACCAATGGTCTAAGAATGAAATATCGACCATTAACTTCAAATCAACAGGGTTCCTAGAAGTTTGAAGTCGCACATCATAGTTCAATTGTCAGTTTTTCGGTTAGAAGCAACACGGGGACCAAGGAATGAACGGATATGGCAAGAAGTATCACCTGTATCAAGATAAATTCTCACGACTTTTTGACATAAAAGATGGTAATACCTCCAAGGTAAAGAAGAACAATTGCTGGGTAGCAAGGATCCCAAGGTATAACACAAAACACGAACAAGTTTGTGTTGAACGAAAGGCAATAAAGTGGTCGATGATAACACGGATCATCGAGGGGCAACGATGGTATTACCCATCAAGAATTCGATATATATATATATATATCTTGGAGGAGCTTAGGATGTTGATGATGATCACGACACAATTGTTGAGAGATTTCATGAAGATGTAATCCATCGGCGATGACATCAAGTCAAGGAATGATGAAGCGAAAGGTTATTGGAACCATGGGTACGACACAAACTCGAAACCAAGCTTGTGGTTTAAGGAGAAATTATATGATGTTGAAGATCGACATAAGCTTAGCTCATCGTCGAAAATTGTGCTCCAGGAAGAAGGACCAGGTAGCGCAGTTAAAATTAGCACAGTAATGATGTAGCCGATCAGGCTAGGAATGACTTAAATGATTATTAACTCGTAAGCAACAAAAATTACTTAGAGTTTATTGAATCATATTGCGGAATTGATTCACTTATCGGTGTTCTCGAGTGACAATTAACTCGGAACCCGGGGGGGTGGATTGGAATCGGCGAGAATAATAGTTGATGAAGAACTCATCAGAAGTTATGTATTTCCTTGATATTCTCGAGATACCAAAGGGTATACTCGAAAGTAAATCAGAATAGAAACTGATTGGAGCGTTGACTTGCGGTAGCAGATACTTTAATCTTGTCAGAATAGACGAGGCAATGGAATGGTTTCCTTTCAGATATATTGAATAAGGTTTGCATGGTCGGAACCATAACTATAAGGGATCCAATTTACGATACTGGAAGAATTATTCAAATGATTAACTATTCTTGCAAGAAGCTTTCATGATAAGTTTCACATTGTGTCCATGGGCATGAACACAAAGGTTCAAGGTCGACTTCCACTTCTGCAATGCATAACCTTTCATTCACTTCTCGTTTTCGAAAAAGTTGTAGTGTTGAAATTTTATTTGGTGAAGCAATAGAAGAGTATGACTTGTGAAAACCTTCGGGTTCATACGGGTTTTAGGGAAGGTATAGGTTCAACCCATCGGGGCATCTTAGGAGCATAAACCACAATTTCAAGAATAAATAACACGAACTCAATAGTAGAGCATCCTTGAGAAAGTAGAGGACACAATTTACCAAAGGCATTATGTATCTGAGGAAAGGCTCACAAGCTTATTGAATACGAAGGGCACTGTCGGATAAAATCCAACAAAGGATCCGGTGGCCCACAAGGGATCTGATGTGAGCATCGGTACCCAACCAAAGGAAGAAAGAATGCAAGGATATCAAATTATAGAAACAACTGACTAACTCAAGCTCAAATGCAAAGGAATTATGATTTCCAAATCGAGGGATCAGAAGCTAACGCTCTGATTAAGGATGGATAAGTTGAGTAGGCTTGGGGTACAATCGATGGCAATTTGATTAGTCGAGATCTAACTCATGTTTAAAATGTCATTTGAGCTGGAAGGATGAATTCTAGGATTTGGTTGAGGACTACAAGCATTCGCAACATATTGTATCAACGGACTCAAAATGATAATGACAAAGGATGACAATAAGATTACTAGACTTATGGTATTAACCATAATGCAAGCAAGCAAGAAATTCAATAACAATAGGCTGTTGAGGATTTTCAGAAGAACGAATGGTATTACAAATACTTTTGTGAAATACATGAATCAACTGAGGATGAGCGGATACTCGATAGGTGCACAAAATTATCCATAGGGGTATTTAGGTGACAAGGAACTACAAGGCAGTAAGCTCAAAGGATTCTCGGAACAACGAAGACCAGTTCGGGGCATATTGTAATAACAAGATCAATGGGATTGAATGTAAGAATGGCAGGTGTATGTAGTTATCAATAAGGATATAACAATGGTAGGGAATTTGCAAAGGCGGTGGGTACAAGTGTCTCGGGAGAAAATCGTAGAGTAATTTCAGAATCTTCTGGTGCAGCAGACAATCATCGGTAATAAGGTGTCCTCTGGGTGAAAGTGATCACGAGATCCTAATGTTAGACTTAGCAAAATTCATTTAACCCGAATAAAAGAGAGATTAGAGTCCTAGAGTATAGACGAGTAATAAAAGATCCTAATACCATCCAATGGCGATGTGGGCCCATGGGCCGCACAACCATGTTAGTAAAACAATTTTCATCGACTAGACTCAACTTCGGCCAAGGAGTTTGGAAGGGGGATTCCTACAGGCAGTCGGCTCTCATACCAACTTGTGAAGCCCCCGATTTGACCGTACACTAATCATACACACATATGTATACGATCAAGATCAAGGACTCACGGGAAGATATCACAACACAACTCTAGACACAAATTAAAATAATACAAGCATTATATTACAAGCCAGGGGCCTCGAGGGCTCGAATACATAAGCTCGAAAACACAAGAGTCAACGGAAACAATAATATTTGAGTACAGACATAAGTTAAACAAGATTGCCTTAAGAAGGCTAGCACAAACTTGGATACATATCGAAAGAGGCACATGCCTCCTTCCTGGGATCCTCCTAAACTACTCCTGGTTGTCGTCAGCGGCCTGCACGTAGTAGTAGGCACCTCCAGTGTACTAGGATTCGTCGTCGACGGTGGCGTCTGGCTCCTGGACTCCAATGTCTGGTCGCAACATACGGGTATAGAAAGGGGAAAAAGGGGGAGCAAAGGAACCGTGAGTACTCATCCAAAGTACTTGCAAGCAAGGAGCTACACTACATATGCATTGGTATCAATGAAAGGGGTAGTATATGTGGACTAAACTGCAGAATGCCGGAATAAGAGGGGGATAGCTAGTCCTATTGAAGACTACGCTTCTGGCAGCCTCCATCTTGAAGCAGAAGAAGAGAGTAGATGGTAAGTTATCCAAGTATCATCACATATCATAATCCTACCCGGCGATCCTCCCCTCGTGGCCCTGTGAGAGAGCGATCACCGGGTTGTATCTGGTACTTGGAAGGGTGTATTTTATTAAGTATCTGGTTCTAGTTGTCATAAGATCAAGGTACAACTCTGGGTCGTCCTTTTACCAAGGGACACGACTATTCGAATAGATAAACTTCCCTGCAGGGGTGCTCCATATTTCCCAACACGCTCGATCCCCTTTGTTCGGACACACTTTCCTGGGTCATGCCCAGCCTCGAAAGATCAACACGTCGCAGCCCCACCTAGGCACAACAGAGAGGTCAGCACGTAGGTCTAAATCCTATGGCGCAGGGGTCTGGGCCCATCGCCCATTGCACACCTGCACGTTGTGAGGGCGGCCGAAAACAGACCTAGCCTCCCTAATACAAGAGCAGGCATTCCAGTCCAATCCGGCGCTTGCCGCTCAGTCACTGATGTCACGAAGGCTCCGACTGATACCAGGACGTCGAGTGCCCATAACTGTTCCCGCATAGTTGGTTAGTGGGTATAGGCCAGTGGCCAGACTCAGATCAAATACCAAGATCTCGTTAAGCGTGTTAATTTATGTAACCGCGGACGCTGCCCAGGGCCAGGCCCACCTCTCTCCTAGGTGGTCTCAACCTGCGCTGTCGCTGCGCCACAAAGTAACAGTCGGGGGCCGTTGGGAACCCAGGCCCACCACTACCTGGGTGGAACCACCTGCCCCTTCAGCCCCCAACATCAGAATCACTTGCGGGTACTCTACGAGCCGACCCGACTTTAGTCACCACAAGTATCATATATTATGTATATAAGTATATATATTCGTGATCACCTCTCGGGTGATCACAGCCCGATAGTATAGCATGGCAGACAGACAAGAATGTAGGGCCACTGATGGAATACTAGCATCCTATACTAAGCATTTAGGATTGTAGGTAAGGTAACAACAGTAGTAGCAAGGACAGGCTATGCATCAGTATAGGATTAACGAAAAGCAGTAACATTCTACACTAATCTAATGCAAGCAGTAGAGAGAAGAATAGGCGATATCTGGTGATCA
The DNA here is from genome assembly GCF_018294505.1 of Triticum aestivum. Lineage (NCBI taxonomy): Eukaryota > Viridiplantae > Streptophyta > Magnoliopsida > Poales > Poaceae > Triticum > Triticum aestivum. The sequence continues at coordinate 303,436,461 of NC_057794.1, forward strand.
GGGGGGGGGCTTGCCTAGTTGCTCTGGCAAGAAGGAGGGGTCGTCGTCGATGCAGTCGATCACGGGACTATCGGTAGCAGTCCCGGGGTCTACCAGAAAGAAGTAACGGAGGGGGAACACAATAAATAACAGAGCAATCAAAGGCATCAAAAAGCATAACACAACAATACACGGTGCTAAGAGTGGTCTAACACGGTGCTATACGTTATAGACGGAGCAGGAAAATATCAGACGACATTTCCCCGGTTTTGGGCATTTACCGGACAGACGAAAGAGAGGGGACGATTCCATGTTCAGCATGCTAGGGGCATGTGACACATGAACAGACCGTGTATTGGATTCGTTGGATTTTTCTGAGCAACTTTCATATATAAATTATTTTAATCCGAGTTACGGTTTATTTTCTATTAATTTTCAAAGTTTATTTTATTTCCTGAAATTATTTTAATTTGAATAATGATTTTAATGTGTCAGCCTGACGTCATCATGACGTCAGCAGCCAACCCAGCTCACTCGGGTCAAACCTGACAGCTGGGTCCCACATGTCATACACAGTGGGGCTAACTGTGGTTTAAATTAAACTAAATTAACTATATTAAAACCTGGGCCCACCTGTCAGTCACTATTTAGATTAACTAAATTGATATAATTATTTCCTATTAATTAGGGGGGTAGGCCCCACTGGTCAGTGGCTGTGGATTGCCCAGTCAGCAGGGTTGACTGGTCAACCCAGTCAAATAGGGTCCCTGGGCCCACGGGTCAAACACCTAGTAGGCGGCCATGTGGCGCCAGGTCAACGCCGTTACTCCGGCGACCATGTTTTGCGGTAGCGCGCGTCTAGAGGTGGTCGGGTTTCAGCTACGGTGGCTCGTTTCGAGCGCGGTAGATAGCGTTTGAACGAGTGCGGCGAGTTGCATCTAGTGGTGGCGGTGGCGTGGCCGGAGGTGGCCGGAAGTGATGGCAGCGAGCACATCGGCGGATAGCCGGAGTCAGGCGCGAGAGCGAACGGTGGTGCGGGGCATGGTTTTACGCGTGGCTGGGTGCGTTCGAAAGCAGGGGCTCGGGCGCACCCATTCGTGGCCTCAGCCGGGGCTAGGACGGACGGTGTCGACGACGGCGTCAACCGCGGCGGGCGCGGGAGTTCGGTCAAGCTCGGGAACAACATTGCAGAGGGCAAAATTACCGGTGTTTGGCACCTACGGCACCTATGCGGGCTCACCAAGCGAATGGAGGCACGCACGGGACCACTGGTCCACTGGAGCCTCATCAGAGATGAGCGAGTGCGGCGGAGCATTTTGGGCGACGACGGATCGGTTGCTAGAGCTTGCTATCGATTGCGTGGAGTGAGGGGAAGGAGAGTGATGCTCACTGGGGGCCTGCAGATGTGCTAAGCGGGCGCGGGGAAGGCTTGATGGCGACAAATGGGTGGCGACGATCTAAGGTGGCCGAGGAGGAAGATGAAGTCGCCGCGGTCGCTCCCGGGGCTCCGAGCTCCAAGTCAAGGTGACAGGCTGTGTAGGGTACGGTGACGGAGTGAACATGCACGTTGGATGGGCATAGGGAGGACGGTGGCTGCGAGGGTGACGACGGCCATGGCAGCAGAGCGTCGGATGTGCGCGGGGAAAAGGGGATCTGGGCGAGAGGGGCGAACTAGGAGGCGTCTAGAGTTAGGGTTGCACTAGGGAGGATGGTCGGCGACTTGAGGTCACCGGGGAGTCGCCGGATGGCCGCCCCGTGGTCCATCCACGCCGTGGACGGCGCACGGACGTCCATCGCGCTGCGGTGAACAGAGGTAGAGGGAGGCTTGGCTGTTGGGCTGGGCCGGTTGGGACGAGGCCCAGTTGGCCAAGGGTTTTATTTTATTTTTATCTGTTGTTTATTTATTTCTTTTCTGTTTCTTTTAATAATTAATTTATTTTAGTTTTTTGTAAAAAATTAATTTCAACACCTAAATTAGTGTTTAGAATTACAACACTGCCACATTAATTTGGATAGCTAAGTAAAATAGTTTAATATTTTATCAATTTGAAAAAGGTATTTAATTAAATGTTTTGTTGTTGTTTTATTTATTTTAGAGCCTTTAAACACTTTGCCAAAGTTCGGATTCTCCACCACAATTACCTATGATTTATCCGACACCTTTAGAACATTTTAGTTTCAAGGTTATAAAACGTTTGTCATTTGCCTTTACTTCAAATTTGAATTTGGATCGGTTCTCAACTAACGCGAGATTAGCAACAGGGATTGTGGTGACGTGGCATCATTAGTAGGGTCTTATTATAGCCTAAATATCCAGGCATCACAATTATCCAATGATGTGTTGCCATCCTATGATGTCTGAGTACATTTTCGTTGTCCTATCGGTAATTGGTGAATTGCTATGATTGGTTTAATTTGCTTGTGGTTATGTTGTTGTCCTTTGGTGCCCATCATATGAGCGCGTGCGTGGATCACACCGTAGGGTTAGTTGTATGTTGATAGGGCTATGTATTGGAGGGCAAGAGTGACAGAAGCTTCAACCTAGCATAGAAATTGATGCATACGAGATTGAAGGGGGACCAATATATCTTAATGCTATGGTTTGGTTTTACCTTAATGAACATTAGTAGTTGTGGATGCTTGCTAATAGTTCCAATCATAAGTGCATAGAATTCCAAGTCAGGGATGACATGCTAGCAGTGGCCTCTCTCACATAAAACTTGCTATCGGTCTAGTAAAGTAGTCAATTGCTTAGGGACAATTTCGCAACTCCTACCACCACTTTTACACACTCGCTATACTAACTTTATTGCTTCTTTACCCAAAACAGCCCATAGTTTTTATTTGCGTGCTCTTTATATTCTTGCAAACCAATCCAACAACACCTACAAAGTACTTCTAGTTTCATACTTTTTCTAGGTAAAGCGAACGTTAAGCGTGCGTAGAGTTGTATCGGTGGTCGATAGAACTTGAGGGAATATTTGTTCTACCTTTAGCTCCTCTTTGGGTTCGACACTCTTACTTATCGAAATAGGCTACAATTGATCCCCTATACTTGTGGGTTATCAAGTCCTTTTTCTGGCGCCGTTGCCAGGGAGCAATAGCATGGGGTGAATATTCTTGTGTGTGCTTGTTTGCTTTATCACAAAGTAGTTTTTACTTTGTGCACTTTTTCCTATCTTTAGTTATGGGTAGGAAATGCAAAATACCAAAAAAAATAGTTGTACCTACTACACCAATGGTTGAAGAACCATTGAAAATCTATCACACTCCTGAAGCTTTTTACTTGGATCATCTTCGATCCCTATGTGCTCGTGCTGAAACCCCAACTAGCTTAGTTGAGGGCAAATCTTTAGATGAGCATGCTTTTTATGTGCGGCACCGGTTATCTCAAAAAGGGAAACTATTGTGGGATCAAATTCATATGTTGCATTGGTATGCTCCGCAACTATGCTTGAGATATGATTATACTTGTTGCTCTAGGATGAAGGCTCCACACCTTCCCTTTTCATGCAAATTTAATGATAATGAAACCTTAGCTTGTGATGCTAATGGTATATATGATTACTATGATGTGGAACGAATAGAAGAATTTGTTGCTTTTAAGGGTGCTTGTGAAATTGAATCTTTGTTTGAAGAGTTTGAAGATTTTGATGATTCAGTTTATAGACCTAAAAAATTAGCTATCCTTAAATATTGCTATGAGAATTATAAATACAATTATGATATTGATGAATTTATTGAGAAAGTCTCCGTTGTCCGAGAAGAGACTAATATTTTGCAGGAGTCTATGAAAGAAGAAATTGATGAAACTATGAGCTCATTGGATGAAAAAGATGATGAGGAGAGTGAAGAGCAAAAGGAGGAAAATCGGATTAGCTACCCGTGCCCACCTTCTAATGAGAGTAACCCTCCAACTCATACATTGTTTAATTTCCCTTCATGCTTACCAAAGGATGAATGCTATGATGATTGCTATGATCCCATTGATTCTTTTGAAATATCCCTTTTTGATGATGCTTGCTATGCTTGTGGCCAAGATGCCAATATGAATTATGCTTATGGAGATAAACTTGCTATAGTTCCTTATGTTAAACATGAAATTGATGCTATTGCACCCATGCCCAATAGTCCTATTATCTTTTTGAATTCTCCCGACTACACTATATCGAAGAAGTTTGCCCTTATTAAGGATTATATTGATGGGTTGCCTTTTACCGTTGCACATGATAATTTTGATGAATATAATACGCATGTGCTTGCTACTCCTACTTGCAATTTTTATGGGAGAGGAACTACATCTCCGCCTCTCCATGTTTCCAATATGATAAAATTGCAAGAAACTGTTTATACTATGCATTGGCCTTTATTATGTGTGCATGAATTGTTCTTTTATGACATGCCGATGCATAGGAAGAGAGTTAGACTTCGTTGTTGCATGATATATGTTACTTTGTGCTCACTACTAAATCACAAATCATTGTTAATTAAAATGGCTTTGATATACCTTGGGATCCGAGTGGATCCATTACTTGAGCACTATATGCCTAGCTTAATGGCTTCAAAGAAAGCGCTGCCAGGGAGACAACCCGGAAGTTTTAGAGAGTCATTTATTTCTGTCCAACGTATCTATAATTTTTGATTGTTCCATGCTATTATATTATCTGTTTTGGATGTTAATGGGCTTTCTTTTACACTTTTATATTATTTTTGGGACTAACCTACTAACCCAAGGCCCAGTGCAAATTACTGTTTTTTGCCTATTTCAGTGTTTCGCAGAAAAGGAATATCAAACGGAATCCAAACGGAATGAAACCTTTGGGAGAGTTATTTTTGGAACAAACGTGATCCAGAGGACTTGGAGTGGACGTCAAGAAACAAATGAGGAGTCCACAAGGCAGGGGGCACGCCTACCCCACTTGGGCGCCCCCCATCGTGGGCCCCTCGTGGCTCAACCGACCTACTTCTTCCTCCTATATATATTCATATACCCCAAAACATCTAGGGGCACCACGAAACCCTATTTCCACCGCCGCAACCTTCTGTACCCAAGAGATCCCATCTTGGGGCCTTTTCCGGAGCTCCATCGGAGGGGGCACCGATCACGGAGGGCCTCTACATCAACTCCATGGCCTCTCCGGTGATGTGTGAGTAGTTTACTTCAGACCTTCGGGTCCATAGTTATTAGATAGATGGATTCTTCTCTCTCTTTGGATCTCAATACAAAGTTCTCCTCGATCTTCTTGGAGATCTATTTGATGTAACTCTTTTTGTGGTGTGTTTGTCGAGATCCGATGAATTGTGGGTTTATGATCAAGTATATCTATGAACAATATTTGATTCTTTTCTGAAATCTTTTATGTATGATTGGTTTATCTTTGCAAGTCCCTTCGAATTATCAGTTTGGTTTGGCCTACTAGATTGATCTTTCTTGCAATGGGAGAAGTGCTTAGCTTTGGGTTCAATCTTGGGGTGCTCGATCCCAATGACAGAAAGGGAAATGACACGTATTGTATTGTTGCCATCGAGGATAAAAAGGGGGTTTATATCATATTTCTTGAGTTTATCCCTCTACATCATGTCATCTTGCCTAATGCATTACTCTGTTCTTATGAACTTAATACTCTAGATGCATGCTGGATAGCGGTCGATGTGTGGAGTAATAGTAGTAGATGCATGCAGGAGTCGGTCTACTTGTCACAGACATGATGCCTATATACATGATCATGCCTAGATATTCTCATAATTATTCACTTTTCTATCAATTGCTCGATAGTAATTTGTTCACCCACCATAATACTTATGCTATCTTGAGAGAAGCCACTAGTGAAACCTATGGCCCCGGGGTCTATTCTCCATTATATTAATCTTCCATCAACAAGCTATTTCTATTACCTTTTATTCTGCAATCTTTACTTTTACTCTTTATCATAAAAATACCAAAAATATTTATCTTATTATTATTATCTCTATCAGATCTCACTCTCATAAGTGACCGTGAAGGAATTTACAACCCCTTTATCGTGTTGGTTGCGAGGTTCTTATTTGTTTGTGTAGGTACAAGGGACTTGCGTGTGGCCTCCTACTGGATTGATACCTTGGTTCTCAAAAACTGAGGGAAATACTTACGCTACTTTGCTGCATCACCCTTTCCTCTTCAAGGGAAAACCAACACAATGCTCAAGAGGTAGCAAGAAGGATTTCTGGCGCCATTGCCGGGGAGTCTACGCACAAGTCAAGACATACCAAGTACCCATCACAAACTCTTATCCCTCGCATTACATTATTTGCCATTTGCCTCTCGTTTTCCTCCCCCCACTTCACCCTTGCCATTTTATTCGCCCTCTTTTTCCGTTCGCCTTCTTCCCGTGTGTGTCTTTCCTTGTGTTTCCATGTGCCTTCTATTTGCTTGCATCTTTGCTTGCTAAAAATCTATTGTTATGGATCAACTTAAAGTATTCTAGTTGGATCATCTTTGATCCTTATGCTCTCTTGCTGAAACCCCAACTAGCCTAGTTGATGGGAAATCTTTAGATGAGCATGCTCATTTTGTGTGTCACCGTTTGTCTAAAAAGGGGATACTCTTATGGGATCAAATAAATAGATTGCTATGTTATGCTTGGAATCTTTGTGAAATTTGTGATCTGACTTGTTGCTCTAAGAACCCTAAAAAAACCTCCCCTACCTATGTGAGTTTATTGATAATGAAATCTTATCTTCTTATGCAAAGGGTGTTTATAGTTACTACGATATCGAACAAATTGAAGAATTTGTTGCTTTTAAGGGTGCTTATGAAGTTGCTTCTTTGATTGAAAAGTATGATATTACTCTCTACGAATATGAAAATCTTGACATACTTAAATATTGCCATGAAAATTATGCTCAAAATTTCTATGTCAAAGAATTTGTTGAAAGAATGACCGTTGCTTTGGAAGAAAATAATGATATGCATGAATCTATAGATAATTATGATTCCGATGATTTGATTCAAATACCCCTTGATGAACATGATGCTTGCTATTCTTGTGGCCATGATGCCAATACTCATGAAGATGAATTTGCTATAGTTCCTTATGTTAAACATGAGATCGTTGCTATTGCACCCATACTTGATAGTTCCTTCGATGAAAAGCATGATTGCAATGATGTTATCATAAATTCTCTTAATGACAATTGTGTTAATGATATGCAAAACCTCAAGCTTGGGGATGCTAGTTTTGCTATGACTACTATTTTTTGCAATGACCATGATTGGGGTGATTCTTCTTATGAGCTTGAAAATTTATTTAAGCCCCATGATAAATATGAGATTGATAATAGTGTTTGAAATATTATTGAAAGTGGGTTTGGAAGAGTGTCTAGATCCCACATATTTTGAGAATGTTCAATCTTATGAATTTTTTGATAAAAGTGGGTTTAGAGAGGTCATGACTTTAGTTAATGTTAATCCCACTATTTTGGAAGAGTGTCAACTTTGCATACATGTGGATCGTGTTAAGAATATGTTTTGTGATAGCTATATTGTTGAATTTTATTATGATCTTACATGTAATTATTATGAGAGAGGAAAATATGGTGGTAGAAATTTTCATGTTACTAAATTACCTCTCGCTATGTTGAGATTGCTATTGTTTCTTTCCGCTTCCTTGCATATGCTAGTTTCTGCTTGCCTTGATAATTTGTTTGCCTATAAGATGCCTATGCATAGGAAGTATGTTAGACTTAGATGTGTTTGTCACGTGTTTTATGATGCTCTCTTTGTGCTTCAATTCTTGTCTTTCATGTGAGCATCGTTGAAATCTTATGCCTAGCTAGGGGCGTTAAACGATAGCGCTTGTTGGGAGGCAACCAAATTTTATTTTTGTTCCTTGCTTTTTGATTCTAGTTAGTAATAAATAATTCATATAGCCTCTTTTTAGATGTGGTTTTATGCTTTTAATTAATGTTTGTGCCAAGTAGAACCTTTGGGAAGACTTGGGGAAAGTCTTTGCGATCTTGCTGTAAAAAACAGAAACTTTAGCGCCAACGAGATTTACTGACATTTTTTACTGGAGAGTGATATTTAGTTAATTCTTTTTGAATATGATTAATAGATAAATTCCTCACGTCCAGAAATTTATTTTAGAATTTTTGGGGTTCCAGAAGTATTCGAAACCTACAAATTGCTACAGACTGTTCTGTTTTTGACAGATTCTGTTTTTCGTGTGTTGTTTGCTTATTTTGATGAATCTATGGTTAGTATTTAAGTTTATGAACCATAGAGAATTTGGAATACAGTAGTTGTAACACCAATATAAATAAATAATGAGTTCATTACAGTACCTTGAAGTGGTGGTTTGTTTTCTTTTACTAACGGAGCTCACAAGATTTTCTTTTAAGTTTTGTGTTGTGAAGTTTTCAAGTTTTGGGTAAAGATTTTATGGATTATGGAACAAGGAGTGGCAAGAGCCTAAGCTTGGGGATTCCCAAGTCACCCCAAGGTAAAATCCAAGGATAACCAAAAGCCCAAGCTTGGGGATTCCCCGGAAGGCATCCCGTCTTTTGTCTTCGTCCATCGGTAACTTTACTTGGAGCTATATTTTTATTCACCACATGATATGTGTTTTGCTTGGAGCGTCTTGTATGATTTGAGTCTATGCTTTTTAGTTTACCACAATCATCCTTTCTGTACACACCTTTTGGGAGAGACACACATGAATTGGAATTTATTATAATACTCTATGTGCTTCACTTATATCTTTTGAGCTAGATAATTTTGCTCTAGTGCTTCGCTTATATATTTTAGAGCAGGGCGGTGGTTTTATTTTATAGAAATTATTGATCTCTCATGATTCACTTATATTATTTTGAGAGTACTTTAGAACATCATTGTAATTTCTTTGGTTATGAATTTAGTCCTAATATGATAGGCATCCAATATCGGTATAATAAAAACTATCATAAAAAGTGCATTGAATACTATGAGAAGTTTGATACTTGATGATTGTCTTGAGATATGGAGTTGGTGATATTAGAGTCATGCTAGTTGAGTAGTTATGAATTTGAGAAATACTTGTTCTAAAGTTTGTGATTCCCGTATCATGCACGTATGGTGAACCGTTATGTGATGAAGTCGGAGCATGATTTATTTATTGATTATCTTCCTTATGAGTGGCGGTCGGGGATGAGCGATGGTCTTTTCCTACCAATCTATCCCCCTAGGAGCATGCACGTAGTACTTTGTTTTGATAACTAATAGATTTTTGCAATAAATATGTGAGTTCTTTATGACTAATGTTGAGTCCATGAATTATACGCACTCTCACCCTTCCACCATTGCTAGCCTCTCTAGTACCGCGCAATTTTCGCCGGTACCATAAACCCACCATATACCTTCCTCAAAACAGCCACCATACCTACCTATTATGGCATTTCCATAGCCATTCCAAGATATATTGCCATGCAACTTTCCACCGTTCCGTTTATGACATGCTTCATCATTGTCATATTGCTTTGCATGATCATGTAGTTGACATTGTATTTATGGCAAAGCCACTATTCATAATTCTTTCATACATGTCACTCATGAGTCATTGCATATCCCGGTACACCGCCGGAGGCATTCACATAGAGTCATATTTTGTTCTATGAATTGAGTTGTAATTCTTGAGTCGTAAGTAAATAAAGTGTGATGATCATCATTATTAGAGCATTGTCCCAAGTGAGGAAAGGAAAATGGAGACTATGATTCCCCCACAAGTCGGGATGAGATTTCTGACAAAAAAAGAGGCCAAAAAAAGAGAAGAGGGCCCAAATAATAATAATAATAATAATAATAATAATAATAATAATAATAATAATAATAATAATAATAATAATAATAATAATAATAATAAAACAAGAGAAAAAGAGAGAAGGGACAATGTTACTATCCTTTTTCCACACTTGTGCTTCAAAGTAGCACCGTGATCTTTATGATAGTCTCTTATGTTACCACTTTCATATACTAGTGGAAATTTTACATTATAGAACTTGGCTTCTATATTCCAATGAGGGGCTTCCTCAAAATGTCCTAGGTCTTCGTGAGTGAGCAAGTTGGATGCACACCCACTTAGTTTCTTTTTGAGCTTTCATACACTTATAGCTCTAGTGCATCCGTTGCATGGCAATCCCTACTCACTCACATTGATATCTATTGATGGGCATCTCCATAGCCCGTTGATACGCCTAGTTGATGTGAGACTTCTTCTCCTTTTTGTCTTCTCCACAACCACCATTCTATTCCACATGTAGTGCTATGTCCATAGCTCACGCTCATGTATTGCGTGAAGATTGAAAAGGTTTGAGAACATCAAAAGTATGAAACAATTGCTTGGCTTGTCATCGGGGTTGTGCATGATTTAAATACTTTGTGTGGTGAAGATAGAGCATAGCCAGACTATATGATTTTGTATGGATAACTTTCTTTGGTCATGTTGTTTTGAGAAGACATAATTGCTTAGTTAGTATGCTTGAAGTATTATTATTTCTATGTCAATATTAGACTTTTGTCTTGAATCTCTCGGATCTGAATATTCATGCCACAATAAAGAGAATTACATTGAGAATTATGTTAGGTAGCATTCCACATTAAAAAAATCTGTTTTTATCGTTTACCTACTCGAGGACGAGCAGGAATTAAGCTTGGGGATGCTTGATACGTCTCCAACGCATCCATAATTTTTTATTGTTCCATGCAATTATATTATCTGTTTAGGATGTTAATGGGATTTATTTTACACTTTTTTATTATTTTTGGGACTAACCTACTAACCCAAGGCCCAGTGCAAATTGCTGTTTTTTTGCCTACTTCAGTGTTTCGCAGAAAAGGAATATCAAACGGAATCCAAACAGAATGAAACCTTCGGGAGAGTTATTTTTGGAACAAACGTGATCCAGAGGACTTGGAGTGGACGTCAAGAAACAAACGAGTAGTCCACGAGGCAGGGGCGCGCCTACCCCCCTGGGCGTGCCCTCCCCCTCGTCGGCCTCTCGTGGCTCAACCGACCTACTTCTTCCTCCTATATATATTCATATACCCCCAAAACATCCAGGAGCACCACGAAACCCTATTTCCACCGCCGCAACCTTCTGTACCCAAGATATCCCATCTTGGGGCCTTTTGTTGAGCTCCACCGGAGTGGGCATCGATCACGGAGGGCCTCTACATCACTCCATGGCCTATCTCGTGATGTGTGAGTAGTTCACTTCAGACCTTCGGGTCCATAGTTATTAGCTAGATGGCTTCTTCTCTCTCTTTAGATCTCAATACAAAGTTCTCCTCGATCTTCTTGGAGATCTATTCAATGTAACTCTTTTTGCGGTGTGTTTGTCGAGATCCGATGAATTGTGGGTTTATGATCAAGTCTATCTATGAACAATATTTGATTCTTTTCTGAAATCTTTTATGTATGATTGGTTTATCTTTGCAAGTCTCTTCGAATTATCAGTTTGGTTTGGCCTACTAGATTGATCTTTCTTGCAATGGGAGAAGTGCTTAGCTTTGGGTTCAATCTTGCGGTGCTCGATCCCAGTGACAGAAAGGGAAACGACTCGTATTGTATTGTTGCCATCAAGGATAAAAAATGGGGTTTATATCATATTTCTTGAGTTTATCCCTCTACATCATGTCATCTTGCCTAATGCGTTACTCTGTTCTTATGAACTTAATACTCTAGATGCATGCTAGATAGCGGTCGATGTGTGGAGTAACAGTAGTAGATGCAGGCAGGAGTCGGTCTACTTTTCATGGACGTGATGCCTATATACATGATCATGCCTAGATATTCTCATAATTATTCACTTTTCTATCAATTTCTCAATAGTAATTTGTTCACCCACCGTAATACTTATGCTATCTTGAGAGAAGCCACTAGTGAAACCTATGGCCCCCGGGTCTATTCTCCATTATATTAATCTTCCATCAACAAGCTATTTCTATTACCTTTTATTTTGCAATCTTTAATTTTACTCTTTATCAAAAAAATACCAAAAATATTTATCTTATTATTATTATATCTATCAAATCTCACTCTTGTAAGTGACCGCGAAGGGATTGACAACCCCTTTATCACGTTGGTTGCGAGGTTCTTATTTGTTTGTGTAGGTACGAGGGACTTGCGTGTGGCCTCCTACTGGATTGATACCTTGGTTCTCAAAAACCGAGGGAAATACTTACGCTACTTTGCTGCATCACCCTTTCCTCTTCAAGGGAAAACCAACGCAGTGCTCACAAGTGTAGGGGATCTATCGTAGCCTTTTCGATAAGTAAGAGTGTCGAACCCAACCAGGAGCAGAAGGAAATGATAAGCAGTTTTCAGTAAGGTATTCTTTGCAAGCACTGAAATTATCGGTAACAGATAGTTTTGTGATAAGGTAATTTGTAACGAGTAACAAGTAATGCAAGTAAATAAGGTGCAGCAAGATGGCCCAATCCTTTTTAAGCTTCTGTCACTCTAGCAACCCATCATCTACTCATTACTTCCCAATGCCTTCCCCTAGGTCCAAACAATGGTGAAGTGTCATATAGTCGACGTTCACATGACACCAGAGGAAAGAAAACTTACATCTCATCAAAATATCGAACGAATACCAAATTCACATGACTACTTATAGCAAGACTTATCCCATGTCCTCAGGAACAAACGTAACTACTCACAAATCATGTTCATGTTCATAATCAGAGGGGTATTAATATGCATAAAGGATCTGAACATATGATCTTCTACCGAATAAACCAACTAGCATCAACTACAAAGAGTAATCAACACTACTAGCAACCCACAGGTACCAATCTGAGGCTTTGGGACAAAGATTGGATACAAGAGATGAACTAGGGTTTTAGATGAGATTGTGCTGGTGAAGATGTTGATGGAGATTGACCCCCTCCCGATGAGAGGATCGATGGTGATGATTTCCCCCTCCTGGAGGGAAGTTTCCCCGATAGAACAGCTCCGCCGGAGCCCTAGATTGGTTCCACCATGGTTCCGCCTCGTGGCAGCGGAGTTTCGTCCCGTGAGCTAGCTTATGATTTTTTTTCCTGGACGAAAGACCTCATATAGAAGAAGATGGGCATTAGAGGCTGCTAGGGGGCCCATGAGGCAGGGGGCGCCCAGGGGGGTAGGGCGCGCCCCCCACCCTCGTGGATGGTGGGTGGCCCCCCTCTAGTACTTCTTTCCCCCAATATTTTTTATATATTCTGAAACTTGCTCCCGTGAAGTTTCAGGACTTTTGGTGTTGTGCAGAATTGGTCTCTAATATTTGCTCCTTTTCCATCCCAGAATCTCGGCTGCCGGCATTCTCCCTCTTCATGTAAACCTTGTAAAATAAGAGAGAATAGGCATAAGTATTGTGACATAATGTGTAATAACAGCCCATAATGCAATAAATATCGATATAAAAGCATGATGCAAAATGGACGTATCAACTCCCCCAAGCTTAGACCTCGCTTGCCCTCAAGTGAAAGCCGAAATTGAAAAATATGTCCACATGTTTAGAGATAGAGGTGTCGATAAAATAGAATATGGACATGAGGGCATCATGATCATTCTTAGAACAGCAACATATACATATATTGTCATATGATCTCTTATGCTAAAGTAACAATTCAATCACAATTTCAAGTATGAATTAGAAACTTCATTGAGAACCAACAAACTATAATCTTAGTCATTGAAGCAATTGCAATTTATCATAACGTAGGAAAGAGTCAATATAAGAGCTTTTCAGCAAGTCCACATACTCAACTATCATTTAGTCTTTCACAATTGCTAACACTCACGCGATATTTATGGTTATGAAGTTTTAATCGGACACAGAAAAAGATAGGGGCTTATAGTTTTGCCTCCCAACCTTTTACCTCAAGGGTAATGTCAACAATAATAGTTCATGAAAACTCACATCCAATTAGCTATATATATTAGGATCTTTCCAACACATTGTGTTTGCCAAAGGATAAAATGTAAAAAGGGAAGGTGAAGATCACCGTGACTCTTGCATGAAGTATAAGACAAGAATAAAAGATAGGCCCTTCGCAGAGGGAAGCAGAGGTTGTCATGTGCTTTTATGGTTGGATGCACGAAGTCTTAATGCAAAAGAACATCACTTTATATTGCCACTTGTGATATGGACCTTTATTATGCAGTCCATTGGTTTTATTTCTTACACATCACAAGATCGTATAAAGCTTATTTTCTCCGCACTAATAAATCATACATATTTAGAGAGCAATTTTTATTGCTTGCAACGATGACAACTTACTTGAAGGATCTTACTCAATCCATAGGTAGATATGGTGGACTCTCATGGAAAAACTAGGTTTAAGGATATTTGGAAGCACAAGTAGTATCTCTACTTGGTGCATAGAATTTGGCTAGCATGAGAGGGAAAGGAAAGCTCAACATGTTGGATGATCCATGACAATATAATTTATCTGAGATGTAAGAAAACATAACCCATTACATTGTCTTCCTTGTCCAACATCAACTCTTTCGCATATCATATTTTAATGAGTTCTCACAATCATAAAAGATGTCCAAGATGGTATATTTATATGTGAAAACCTCTCTTTCCTTATTACTTCCTATTAATTGCAACGATGACCAAAACTATGTTTGTCAACTCTCAACAATTTTTATTCATCATACTCTTTATATGTGAAGTCATTACTCTCCATAAGATCCATATGATCTCTTTATTTCCTTTTATTCTTATTCTTTTATTCTATTCCCTCAAGATCATAGCAAGATAATCAAGCCCTCGACTCAACACTAATCTTTATTATATATAGCTCACGGACTCGATTACATAGAAGGATCGTAAAGCAAAACTCACAACTAGAATATAGTAAAACTTTATTCTACTAGATCAAGATATTACCAAAAGGATCAAACTAAGAAAAACGGTAAAGATAAAAGTGATGGTGATACGATACTGGGGCACTCCCCCAAGCTTGGCAGTTGCCAAGGGGAGTGCCCATACCATGTGTTTATGTCTCCTTCTTCGGGGGTGGTGATGTGATATTCTTGGCGATGATTCCCTTTGGGATACGATTCTCTTCCTCGAGCTTATTGACTTGCTGCTTGAGGTCCATTATTTCCTTACGGAGCTTTCCTGTGACGGCTAAAGCTCCTTTCACCCAAGGATGTTGCATAGCTGCGGGAGAACAAGTAACACTCTTTTTCATATTTTCATAAGAAAGAAATCTAACATTGGAAGGGATGACCGAGTTTTGAATAGCAGAGCTCTATAGTTCTCCCATAGTGAATCCAGCTCGGAAACAAGAAGTAACTTCTTCATCCTTCTCCATGGCATCTATCCCTTTCAAATCGGCCTCCATCTCTTCCTCAGTTGATGGCCCAAAGGGGTCAGCATTGCTGTTTGCTCTTGGCCCCGGTGTCGGATGAGACACCCGGCTCTCCCCGACTGACTCTTGAGAAGACATCTTGCTCTAACTTTGCAGCAGAAACAACTCGAAACAAAGACAGAAGATATTTGCGTGATACGGTGGTCAAAACCTTCAGGAGATTATATAGTGAATTTTTACCAACCAAAAGAAGTATTGTGCAAGAAAACAGAGTCCGGGGGCACACGAGGTGCCCACGAGGCAGGGGGCGCCCAGGGGGGTAGGGCGCGCCCTCCACCCTCGTGGAAGCTCTGTGTCCTTCCCGGACTGCTTCTTATTTTCCTATTTTCTTAAATATTCTAAAACGGAGAAAAATTGCCATTAGAACTGTTTTGGAGTTTGTTTACTTACCGTACCATGTACCTATTCCTTTTTGGAGTCTGAAACATTCTGGAAAGTGTCCCTTATGTATTCCTCTAGGGTTATGGTTTCAATAACATTAGTTTCAACATTTATAGGATTACCTGAGATATAATGTTTGATTCTTTGACCGTTCGCCACCCTCGGATTTGTGCCTTCGAAGTTGTTGATTTTTATGGCACCAGAACGATAGACCTCCTCGATGATGTAAGGACCTTCCCATTTAGAGAGAAGTTTGCCTGCAAAAAACCTTAAACGAGAGTTGTATAGCAATACATAATCACCTACATTAAACTCACGCTTCTATATCCTTTTGTCATGCCATCTTTTAACTTTTTCTTTAAACAGTTTGGCATTCTCATAGGCATGGGTTCTCCATTCATCGAGTGAACTAATGTCAAAAAGCCTCTTCTCACCTGCAAGTTTAAAGTCATAGTTGAGCTCTTTAATAGCCCAATATGCCTTATGTTCTAATTCAAGAGGTAAGTGACATGCTTTACCATAAACCATTTTATACGGAGACATACCCATAGTATTTTTATATGCAGTTCTATAGGCCCATAATGCATCATCAAGTTTCTTGGACCAATTCTTTCTAGATCTATCAACAGCCTTTTGCAAAATTAATTTAAGCTCTCTATTGCTAAGTTCTACTTGACCACTAGACTGTGGATGATATGGAGATGCAATTCTATGATTAACATCATACTTAGCAAGCATTTTATGGAAAGCACCATGAATAAAATGTGAACCACCATCAGTCATTAAGTATCTAAGGACTCCAAACCTCGGAAAAATAACTTCTTTAAGCATCTTAATAGAGGTGTTATGATCAGCACTACTAGTTGGAATAGCTTCTACCCACTTAGTAACGTAATCAACAGCAACTAAAATATGGGTATACCCATTAGAAGAAGGAAATGGTCCCATATAATCAAAGCCCCAAACATCAAATGGTTCAATAACAAGTGAATAATTCATAGGCATTTTTGGCGTCTACTAATATTACCAATTCTCTGACATTCATCACAAGACAAAACAAACTTACTAGCATCCTTGAAGAGAGTAGGCCAATAAAAACCGGATTGCAATACCTTATGTGCAGTTCTATCTCCAGCATGGTGTCCTCCATAAGCCTCGGAGTGGCACTTGCATAGGATCTGTTCATTTTCATGCTCAGGTACACAACATCTAATAACACCATCTAGTCCTTCTTTATAAAGATGTGGGTCATCCCAGAAGTAGTGTCTTAAATCATAGAAGAACTTTTTCTTTTGCTGGTATGTGAAACTAGGTGGTATAAACTTAGCAACAACATAATTAGCATAATCAGCATACCATGGAGCAGTACGAGAAGCATTTACGATAGCTAATTGTTCATTAGGAAAGCTATCATCAATAGGTAGTAGGTCATCAAGAACATTCTCTAACCTAGACAAGTTGTCTGCAACGGGGTTCTCAGCTCCCTTTCTATCAATAATATGCAAATCAAATTCTTGTAGCAAGAGAACCCATCTAATAAGTCTAGGTTTAGCATCTTTCTTTTCCATAAGATATTTAATAGCAGCATGATCAGTGTGAACAGTTACTTTAGAATCAACAATATAAGGTCTGAACTTATCACAAGCAAATACAACTGCTAAAAATTCTTTTTCAGTAGTAGCATAATTTCTTTGGGCACTGTCTAGATTTTTACTAGCATATTGAATAACATTTAATTTCTTATCAACTCTTTGTCCTAGAACAGCCCCTACAACATAATCACTAGCATCACACATAAATTAAAATGGTAAATTCCAATCAGGAGGTTGAACAATAGGTGCAGAAACCAAAGCTTTCTTAAGTATTTCAAATGCTCCTACACAATCATCATCAAAGACAAAAGGGACATATTTTTGTAAGGGATTAGTCAGAGGCCGAGAAATTTTAGAGAAGTCCTTAATGAACCTCCTATAATGTAGCGACCTGACCTCAGATGACCAAGTCTCTGTGCTTCAGTGTCATCCCTGGATCGGTAATGCTGACACACACAGTACTCGAAGGATTTATAATAGAGTGGCAATCACACACTTATTACATTGAATGTCTCAAAAGAGAACTTATTACAGTAATATGGCTTAAGGCCATCTAATACGATAACGGCGGAAGGCTTGGAAGATAAAGTGAGTCCATTAACTCCAACGGCATAGCTGAGCTGCACGGCAACGACCTAACGAACCTTACTCCTCGTCTGAAAAGTCTGCAACATAACACGTTGCAGCCCGAAAACGGGTCAGCACATGGAATATGCTGGCAAAGTAACACAGTAGAGCAGGAACAGAATAATGCTATCACTACATGCATATTTGGCTGGTGGAAAGCTCTATGGTTATAGTTTTTGTGAAAAGCCAATTTTTCCCTACAATAAAGGAATAGATTTTAATTTAACTATCATGGCAGTTGAAACATCATTGAGAAGGTTCCTCCAACTCAATCCCAATTAAAGTGATTAACATCCCAACAATATTATTTAAGAATGATGAGATACATGTGATAACCCAAATACTAGATACTCAAGAATTGTCCATAACCGGGGACACGGCTAACCATGATTAGATTATATACTCTGCAGAGGTTTGTGCACTTTTTCCCACAAGACCCAATCGCCTCCGTTGGATTTCTCGCACTACAAGGTGTATGAGAAATGGATGACCGAGACACAGTCTTTCAGAAACATTAACTCTCTACTCCGGACAGACCATACCAAACCTACATCCCACCACCTGCTGATCTGCCTCTTCAAGAGCTTCACGTAACTTACTCAACTATGTTAGAACCCATAATAGCATGTGGCTGCACACGGAAGTTTCTAGCATGAATCATCTCAGTTCCCTTTGAGCCTGGGTGGCGGTCCATAGGAAGATCACACGGGTACTCCGGGATTTCCAAAAATACAGGCAACACTGGGTACTCCAGGTGCCTCAATCCACCCAGATGTTAATTTAAGTTGCCACCTTAAGTTGAACCATTAATTAACAAACTCACATTTGTCATGGATTTCACTCAAACCCAAACCACGTCTACGAGCATAGCATAGCATAGCAATATAAGCAATGCGTAGAAGTAACTCCCAAGGGTTTGAATGTAACAGGGTAATAGGTTCTACCTCATCAACTACTTCCCAACCCACATGTTAATGACATACTAATCATGCAATGTTTGAGGATTGGAACTAATGCATAAAAACTGGGTGATGAAAGGGATATGATCAAAGTGTTTCTTGCCTTGCTGACGGTCTGCGAAACCTAGGGACTCGTAGTAGCACGCTTCACACTCCGGGTGTTCTATCGCAAACAAACAATAACATACATAAGCAACAAGCAAAGATGCGCAACCAAAACTCAAATAAAAGAGGTTGACCAGAAGGTTCAACTTAAGAACTCCAGTTCGCAAAAAGAATCAAATCAAACAGAGCAACGAAACTCAAACGGCGAAAGAAAGAAGCTTCGTTTACTAATCTGAACCTAGGTCAAATTTTACAGTAGCAAAAAATTGTTTAAGTTGGTTAAACGGAAAGAGGGTTTCGAGACGAAACTCTAGGCGCTTGAGTCGCCTAATTCCGACTAACGAGCAAAAAGATAAACAAAAACTAAGATCGGATCAGAAATCGCGATCAGAAAACTCGCGGAATAAATCCGATAAAAGAAAACTGACGAACAGACTAACGAACGAGCGTTCGTTAGCTGTAACTAACGGGCAAAAACCGTTCGTTAAAACGAATGTATGGACGAACGTCCGCTAACTAGAAGAACCGAGAAAAACCGGCGATCCGAAAAAAAACGAATCTAGGGTTTTCTAAAAAAACGAATGGTTCTTAAAAAAATGGCGGCTCGGATCCGGCGGCTACCTCCGGCGAGGTGAGGTGGCGGGGCGGCGCCGGCAAGCGGTGGCGCCGGCGCTGGGCGCGGCAAGCGGCAGCGGCGGCAAGCCGCGACAGCGGCGGCAAGCCGCGACAGTGGCGGCTAGCGCAGGCGGCGGGGTTGGCGCGGGGCGTCGGTGGCTGTGGGGTGGGGGGCTCGGGGGTGGCGGCTATATAAAGGGCAGGGCGGGGCGGCTTGCTTGGAGGAGGGGCAAGCGGCGGTGGCGGGGCGGCGCGCGTGGGGGGAGTTGGCGGCGGCTGCGGGCCGGCCTGGCTCGGCTGGGCCTTAGGCCCAGTCGGGCGCGGGAACTTTTTTTTTTAATAATTTCGCCGACCAAAATAAAACCCTAGAAAAATAAATAAAAATCTAAAAATACCAAAATAAATTTTCACCGTCTAAATAAAATATTTAGAACGAGATGAACATTTTCTTGACCCTAAAATGCAATTTTGAAATGTGCAATTTTTCTAATGCAAACAAAATTGCAATAAAATCCAAATAAAACAAATATTTGATTTTAATATTTTCCCTCCAATATTTCAATTATCTTGGAGAAGTCATATTATCTCCTCTCATATATGTTGATATGAAATATTTTCGGAGAGAAAAAAAATTAAAACCAAAATCCTCGTTTCATAATTTGATAAAATCAAATTTGAAAACCGGAAAAAATCCCCAACTCTCTCCGAGGGTCCTTGAGTTGCTTAGGATTTCGAGGATCACGAGATGAAATGCAAATAAAATATGATATGCATGGATGACTATGTATAACATTCCAAATTGAAAATTTGGGATGTTACAAACCTACCCCCCTTAAGATGAATCTCGCCCTCGAGATTCGGGTTGGCTTGAAAATAGGTGTGGGTGGTCCTTGCGAAGATCATCCTCTCGTTCCCAGGTGGCTTCGTCCTCGGTATGGTGGCTCCACTGAACTTTGCAAAACTTGATAACCTTACTGCAAGTGACTCTGCTGGCAAACTCAAGAATCTTTACTGGTTTCTCCTTGTAAGTCAAATCACTATCCAACTGAATTGCCTCCAAGGGTACTGTATCTCTTAACGGTATATCGGCCATCTCAGCATGACACTTCTTCAGCTGTGAAACGTGAAACACATCATGAACTCCTGACAATCCCTCGGGTAATTCCAACTTGTAGGCAACTTCTCCCATCCGTTCAAACACGATACGGTCCTACAAATCTCGGAGCTAATTTCCCCTTAACTCCAAAATGTTTCACTCCTCGTAAGGGAGATACTCGCAGATATACTCTATCTCCAATTTCATAGGTTACTTCTTTGCATTTTGAGTCCGCATAACTCTTCTGCCTAGACTGAGCAATCTTCAATCTATCACGAATCAATTTAACCTTCTCCTTAGAATCCTTGATCAAGTTTGGTCCAAACAACTGTCGGTCTCCTACCTCATCCCACATCAAAGGTGTTCTGCACCTGCGTCCATACAGGGCTTCAAATGGTGCCCTCTTCAAACTGGCTTGGTAGCTATTGTTGTACGAGAAATCTGCGTAAGGCAAATTGTCATCCCAACTAGATCCATAATCTAGCGCACAGGCTCTCAACATGTCCTCCAAAATTTGGTTCACTCTCTCGTTCTGTCCATCTGTCCGTGGGTGAAAAGCTGTACTGAACTCCAACCTAGTCCCCAAAGTCTGGTGTAACTGATGCCAAAACTTTGAAGTAAACTGTGTTCCTCTATCTGATATGATGGTCCTTGGAAATCCATGCAGACATACGATCCTGGACATATAAATCTTGGCCAACTTCGCACTTGTATAAGTGGTTTTCACTGGGATGAAGTGAGCCACTTTGGTCAAGCGATCAACTACTACCCATATAGAATCATACCCTCCTTTAGTCCTGGTCAATCCGGTAATAAAATCCATGCCAAGTTTATCCCACTTCCATTCGGGTAACGGCATAGGCTGTAATAATCCTGCTGGCTTCTGATGTTCTGCCTTCACTCTCTAACATACGTCACATACGGCTACGTACTCAGCAATATCCTTCTTCATACCAGTCCACCAGAAATGTTCCTTCAAATCCAGATACATCTTGGTGTTTCTGGGGTGTATCGAGTAGGGTGAGTCATGAGCCTCTTGAAGTATTAACTTCTTGATCTCCTAGTTATTGGGCACAGAAACTCGGTCTTCAAACCATAAGTTATCGTGCTCATCCTCACGAAAACCTTTGGCCTTTCCTGGGTGATAGTGTAGCTTCATATCATAATCCTTTATAAGCTCCAACCATCTCCTCTGTCTAAGGTTCAGTTCCTTCTGGGTGAACATGTACTTCAAACTCTTATTGTCCGTGTATACATCACATCGATTTCCAATAAGGTAATGCCTCCAGGTCTTCAATGCATGCACTACGGCTGCTAACTCCAAATCATGTGTGGCATAGTTCAACTCATGAGGTTTTAGTTGTTGTGAGGCATACGAAACAACTCTTCCATCCTGCATAAGTACACATCCAAATCCTAAGCGAGAGGCGTCACAATACACTTGGAATTCCTTATGTATATCCGGCAGTGTTAGCACTGGTGCTGTAGTCAACCGTTCCTTCAACTCCTGGAAACTTGCCTCGCAATATTCTGTCCATTTAAACTTAGTATCCTTCTTTAATAGTTCAGTCATTGGCTTCGCAATCTTGGAAAAGTTCTCAATGAATCTCCGATAGTAACCTGCGAGTCCAAGGAAACTGCGGATCTCGCTAACTGAGGTGGGTGCCAACCATTCAGTGACTGACTGAATTTTGCTGGGGTCTACTGCTATACCTTCTCCCGATATAACATGTCCAAGGAACCCGACTTCCTTCAACCAAAACTCGCATTTGCTAAACTTAGCATACAACTGGTGTTCCCTGAGTTTCTCGAGAACTAAGCGCAAATGCTCCTTGTGCTCCTCCTTGTTCTTCGAGTATACCATAATATCATTAATAAACACCACAACAAACTTGTCCAAATACTCCATGAACACCTTGTTCATCATGCTCATGAAATAAGCAGGGGCATTAGTCAGTCCAAATGACATGAACGTGTACTCGTATAATCCATACCGCGTCGTGAACGCTGTCTTTGGTATATCCTTCTCACGTATCTTCAACTGATGGTATCCTGATCGCAGATTGATCTTCAAAAACAGCTTAGCTCCTTGCAACTGATCAAACAGATCATTGATAATCAGCAGTGGGTACTTGTTCTTAATCGTCACCTCATTCAAGGCTCGATAATCAACAACCATCCTTAGGGATTTGTCCTTCTTCTCAACCAAAAGCACAAGGGCTCCCCAAGGTGATGAACTTCTTCGAATGTATCCTTTTTTCAATAACTCCTTGATCTGTTTCTTGATTTCCTCCAGATCATTTGCGGGCATCCGATAGGGTCTATTGGATATTGGTCTTGTTCCTGGCAACAGCTCTATCAAAAACTCAATGTCTCTATCTGGTGGCATGCCTGGTAACTCCTCGGGAAAAACATCCGGATAATCCTTCACTACAGGCACTTCCTCCTGAACAACTCCCGTAAGGGCATTCACTTGGCTCCTCCTAGGCACATGCCTAGACACATACTTAATCCTTTTTCCCTCCGGGGTGATAAGATAAATCGACTTACTAGCACAGGCAATACTCCCTCCAAACTTTGACATCCAGTCCATACCTAATATCACATCCAATCCTTGTGACTCCAAGATAATTAGGTCAGACGGAAAAACATGTGTGCCAATGGTTAAGGGTACCTGGTCGCACCATCGGCTAGGCATGTATTCTGCTCCGGGTGAGCTTACTAACAGAGGGGTCCTAAGGGTTTGGGTTGGTAGTTTAAACTTATCCAAAAATCCCCTTGATATATATGAATGTATCGAAAAGAACAAGAGCGGTAAATGACTTAACCAAAAACTTACCTATTACCGCGTCCGGCTGCTCTTCAACCTCCTCCATGTTAACGTGGTTCACTTGTCCTTTGTTGAATGGATTGGGTTTCTTCCCAGCGCTCCCATTTCCGTTTCCATTCTTTCCTTCAGGGCACTCCGTGGCGTAGTGTCCAGTCTTCCCACACTTGAAACAAGTAACATGACTTAGATCTCTTTTGGCGGGTGTGGCTGGATTGGGGCGGTTCTGATTATTGTTGGCTCCATTCCAATTCCCATTCTTAGAACCATTGTGGTTATGCGATCCTCCTCCAGTGTGGTTGTGACCTCCATGGTTATGAACAAGTCCTCCCGAATTCGGGGTTAGGCGTGGCTTCTGCTGTGCTCCTGAATTATATTTCCCTTGTCCATACTTTCTCTTGCGGCTCTCAATCTGCTGCTGCTTCCCTTCAATCATAAGAGCCTTATCTACCAACTCCTGGTAGTTGTCGAAGGTTGCTACCATCAATTGCATGCGCATCTCATCGTTCAGCCCTTCCATAAACTTCTCTTGCTTCGCGGCATCTGTGGCCACATCATCAGGGGCATAGCGTGATAACTTGCTAAAATCATCCACGTACTGAGCCACAGTACGGTTCCCCTGGCGTAGGTTGCGGAACTCCCGCTTCTTCATCTGCATAGCTCCAGTTGAGACATGGGCCGTGCGGAAAGCTTGCTGAAATTGGTCCCAAGTGACGTTGGCTATGGGGAAAGTGGATGTGTAATTCTCCCACCATGATGTTGCTGGTCCATCCAACTGATGTGCGGCAAAATGCACCTTCTCAGCATCAGTGCATCCCGCAGTGGTCAACTCCCTTCCAATATGGCGTAGCCAATCATCAGCAACTATTGGCTCAGTGCTACTAGAAAACACCGGCGGTTGTAACCTTAGAAAACGGGCTAGGTTGTCCACTGGCGGCGGGTTGTTGTTGTTGTTATTGTTGTTGTTGTTGTTGCCCTGGTTCTGAACTAGCAACTGCATCAAAGTATTCTGCTGCTGGATCAACTGGGTGAGCTCCGGTGGGAAAGCAAAACCGGTGTCACGTCTCAGAGGCATCTGATGGGTTTAGATGGAAGAGATCAGAATAGAAAAGGGGTCTAATGAGAAAACACTACCCATATGCACATGAGACAAACACAAACATTTCACTCAATCAATCAAGCAAGGGCATACAAATGGTCTAGGACTATTGCAAAGTGCTCATCTACTACTAATTACATGGGGAAATACAACTAATATTTGGTGGTCATCTAGAAATTTGGATCGGTGGAAGACTCCATGATGTCTGCTCCAGCTTCGTCTTCAAAGTCATCATCACTAGGATCGAAACCTGGCTCTAATACCATCTTGTAGCGACCTGACCTCAGATGGCCAAGTCTCTGTGCTTCAGTGTCATCCCTAGATCGGTAATGCTGACACACACAGTACTCAAAGGATTTATAACAGAGTGGCAATCACACACTTATTACATCGAATGTCTCAAAAGAGAACTTATTACAATAATATGGCTTAAGGCCATCTAATACGATAACAGCGGAAGGCTTGGAAGATAAAGTGAGTCCATTAACTCCGACGGCATAGCTGAGCTGCACGGCAACGACCTAATGAACCTTACTCCTCGTCTGAAAAGTCTGCAACATAACACGTTGCAGCCCGAAAACGGGTCAGCACATGGAATATGTTGGCAAAGTAACACAGTAGAGCAGGAACAGAATAATGCTATCACTACATGCATATTTGGATGGTGGAAAGCTCTATGGTTATAGTTTTTGTGAAAAGCCAATTTTTTCCTACAACAAAGGAATAGGTTTTAATTTAACTATCATGGCAGTTGAAACATCATTGAGAAGGTTCCTCCAACTCATCCCAATTAAAGTGATTACCATCCCAACAATATTATTTAAGAATGATGAGATACATGTGATAACCCAAATACTAGATACTCAAGAATTGTCCATAACCGGGGACACGACTAACCATGATTAGATTATACACTCTGCAGAGGTTTGTGCACTTTTCCCCACAAGACTCGATCACCTCTGTTGGATTTCTCGCACTACAAGGTGTTTGAGAAACGGATGACCGAGACACAGTCTTTCAGAAACATTAGCTCTCTACTCCGGACAGACCATACCAAACCTACATCCCACTACCTGCTGATCTGCCTCTTCAAGAGCTTCACGTAACTTACTCAACTATGCTAGAGCCCATAATTGCCTGTGGCTGCACATGGAAGTTTCTAGCATGAATCATCTCAGTTCCCTTTGAGCCTGGGTGGCGGTCCATAGGAAGATCACATGGGTACTCCGGGATTTCCAAAAATACAGGCAACACTGGGTACTCCAGGTGCCTTAATCCACCCAGATGTTAATCTGAGTTGCCACCTTAAGTTGAACCATTAATTAACAAACTCACATCTGTCATGGATTTCACTCAAACCCAAACCACGTCTACGAGCATAGCATAGCATAGCAATATAAGCAACGCATAGAAGTAACTCCCAAGGGTTTGAATGTAACGGGGTAATAGGTTCTACCTCATCAACTACTTCCCAACCCACATGTTAATGGCATCCTAATCATGCAAAGTTTGAGGATTGGAACTAATGCATAAAAACTAGGTGATAAAAGGGATATGATCAAAGTGTTACTTGCCTTGCTGACGGTCTGCGAAACCTAGAGACTCGTAGTAGCACGCTTCACACCGGGTGTTCTATCGCAAACAAACAATAACATACATAAGCAACAAGCAAAGATGCGCAAGTAAAACTCAAATAAAAGAGGTTGACCAGAAGGTTCAACTTAAGAACTCCGGTTCGCAAAAAGAATCAAATCAAACGGAGCAACGAAACTCAAACGGCGAAAGAAAGAAGCTTCGTTTACTAATCTGAACCTAGGTCAAATTTTACAGTAGCAAAAACTTATTTAAGTTGGTTAAACGGAAAGAGGGTTTCGAGACGAAACTCTAGGCGCTTGAATCGCCTGATTCCGACTAACGAGCGAAAAGATAAACAGAAACTAAGATCGGATCAGAAATCATGATCAGAAAACTCGCGGAATAAATCCGTTAAAAGAAAACTGATGAACAGACTAACGAACGAGCGTTCGTTAGCTGTAACTAACGGGCGAGAACCGTTCGTTAAAACAAACGTACGGACGAACGTCTGCTAACTAGAAGAACCGAGAAAAACCGACGATCCGAAAAAAAACGAATCTAGGGTTTTCTAAAAAACCAAACGGTTCTTAAAAAAACCGGCGGCTTGGATCCGGCGGCTACCTCCGGCGAGGGGCTCCGGTGAGGCGAGGTGGCGGGGCGGCGGCTTGCGGAGAGGCGGCGGCTAGCGCGGGCGGCGGGGTTGGCGCGGGGCAGCGGTGGCTGTGGGGGTGGGGGGCTAGGGGGTGGCGGTTATATAAAGGGCGGGGCGGGGCGGCTTGCTTGGAGGAGGGGCAAGCGGCGGCGGCGGAGTCCGACTTGGACTCCTAGTCCGAGCAGCGGCGGCGGCGGCGGGCCGGCCTGGCTTGGCTGGGCCTTAGGCCCAGTCGGGCGCGGGAACTTTTTTTTAAAATAATTTCGCCGACCGAAATAAAACCCTAGAAAAATAAATAAAAATCTAAAAATGCCAAAATAAATTTTCACCATCTAAATAAAATATTTAGAACGAGATGAACATTTTCTTGGCCCTAAAATGCAATTTTGAAAACGTGCAATTTTTCTAATGCAAACAAAATTGCAATAAAATCCAAATAAAACAAATATTTGATTTTAATATTTTTCCTCCAATATTTCAATTATCTTGGAGAAGTCATATTATCTCCTCTCATATATTTTGATATGAAATATTTTCGGAGAGAAAAATAAGTAAAACCAAAATCCTCGTTTCATAATTTGATAAAATCAAATTTGAAAACCGGAAAAATCCCCAACTCTCTCCGAGGGTCCTTGAGTTGCTTAGGATTTTGAGGATCGCGAGACGAAATGCAAATAAAATATGATATGCATGGATGACTATGTATAACATTCCAAACTGAACATTTGGGATGTTACATATAAAAACCGGCATGACCAAGGAAACTTATTATACCTTTAATGTCCTTGGGACACGACATCTTTTCAATAGCATCAACTTTAGCTTTATCAACTTCAATACCTCTTTCAAAAAATTTATGCCCCAAGACAATACCTTCATTAACCATGAAGTGGCACTTCTCCCAATTCAAGACAAGATTAGTTTCTTCACATCTCTGCAAAACTTGATCAAGGTTGCTTAAGCAATCATCAAAAGAAGTTCCGTAAATGGAGAAATCATCCATGAATACCTCAACAATCTTTTCACAAAAGTCAGAGAATATAGCAGTCATACATCTTTGAAAGGTAGCAGGTGCATTACATAAACCAAAAGGCATACGCCTATAAGCAAAGGTACCGAAAGGGCAAGTGAAAGTTGTCTTTTCTTGATCCTCTTTTGATACAGGAATTTGAGAGAAACCAGAATAACCATCTAGAAAGCAAAAATGTGTATGTTTGGATAACCTTTCTAGCATTTGATCAATAAAAGGTAACGGGTAATGATCCTTTTTAGTAGCTTTATTTAATTTGTGGAAATCAATTACCGTTCTATAACCTGTAACAATTCTTTGTGGGATGAATTCATCTTTATCATTAGGAACAACAGTAATACCTCCCTTCTTAGGGACACAATGGACAGGACTTACCCACTGACTATCAGCAACGGGATAAATTACACATGCCTCTAGAAGCTTTAGTATTTCTTTTCTTACCACTTCTTTCATCTTAGGATTTAACCGTCGTTGGTGATCAACAACCGGTTTAGCATCCTTCTCCAACTTTATTTTGTGCTGGCATAAAGTGGGACTAATGCCCTTAAGATCATAAAGAGTATATCCAATAGCAATATGGTGCTTCTTCAGAGTTTTCAATAATTTCTTTTCCTCATGCTCTGAAAGGTTAGCACTAATAATAACATGATATATCTCTTTCTCATCAATATAAGCATATTTGAGAGTATCAGGTAAAGGTTTAAGCTCAAACATGGGATCACCCTTGGGTGGAGGAGGATCCCCTAGAATTTCAACAGGCAAGTTGTGTTTCAAAATAGGACCCTGTTTAAATAATAGTTCATCTATTTCCCTTCTTTCATTCATAAACATATCATTTTCATGGTCTAGCAAATATTGTTCTAAAGGATCACTAGGAGGCATGGCAATAGAAGCAAGACCAATAATTTCATCTTTACCAGGCAATTCTTTATCATGGGGTTGTCTATGAAATTTAGCAAAATTAAACTCATGAGACATATCCCCTAAACCAACAGAAACAATATCCTTATTGCAGTCTATCTTAGCATTAACAGTATTCAAGAAGGGTCTATCAAATATAATGGGACAAAAGTCATCTTGTGGGGAACCAAGAACAAGAAAATCAGGAGGATATTTAACTTTCCCACACAAAACTTCAACATCTCTAACAATCCCAACTGGTGAAATAGTATCTCTATTGGCAAGCTTAATTGTAACATCAATTTCTTCTATCTCAGCAGGTGCAATATCATGCATAATTTCTTTGTATAAGGAATGAGGTATTGCACTTGCACTAGCACCCATATCACATAAGCCATGATAGCAATGATCTCCTATTTTAACAGAAATAACAGGCATGCCTACAACAGGTCTATGTTTATTTTTAGTATCAGGTCTAGCAATTCTAGCAGATTCATTGCAGAAGTAAATAACACGCCCATCAATATTATCGGCCAAGAGAACTTTAACCATAGCAATGTTGGGGAACGTAGTAATTTCAAAAAAATCCTACGCACACGCAAGATCATGGTGATGCATAGCAACGAGAGGGGAGAGTGTGTCCACGTACCCTCGTAGACCGAAAGTGGAAGTGTTAGCACAACGCGGTTGATGTAGTCATACGTCTTCACGATCCGACCGATCAAGTACCGAACACACGACACCTCCGAGTTCCGCACACGTTCAACTCGATGATGTCCCTCAAACTCGGATCTAGCCGAGCTTTGAGGGAGAGTTCCGTCAGCACGACAGTGTGGTGACGATGTTGATGTTCTACCATCGCAGGGCTTCGCCTAAGCACCGCTATGATATTATCGAGGTGGACTATGGTGGAGAGGGGCACCGCACACGGCTAAAAGATCCAAGATATCAATTGTTGTGTCTCCAAGGGGTGCCCCTCTCGCCGTATATAAAGGAGTGGAGGAGCGAGAGGGCCGACCCTCTCTATGGCGCGCCCTAGGGGAGTCCTACTCCGACCGGGAGTAGGATTCCCCCTTTCCTAGTAGAACTAGGAGCCCTTCCAAGTAGTAGGAGTAGGAGAGAAGGGAAGGGAAAAGAGAAGAGAAGGAAGGAGGGGGCGCCGCCCCTCCCCCTAGTACAATTCGGACTAGGCCTTGGGGGGGCGCAGCCTCTCCTCTCTCTCTCTTTCCTCTAAAGCCCAATAAGGCCCATCTACTCCCCGGCGAATTCCCGTAACTCTCCGGTATTCCGAAAAATACCCGAATCACTCGGAACCTTTCCGATGTCCGAATATAGTCGTCTAATATATCGATCTTTACGTCTCGACCATTTAGAGACTCCTCGTCATGTCCCCGATCTCATCCGGGACTCCGAACTACCTTCGGTACATCAAAACTCAAAAACTCATAATACAAATCGTCATCGAACTTTAAGCGTGCGGACCCTACGGGTTCGAGAACTATGTAGACATGACCGAGACATGTCTCCGGTCAATAACCAATAGCGGAACTTGGATGCTCATATTGGCTCCTACATATTCTATGAAGATCTTTATCGGTCAAACCGCATAACAACATATGTTGTTCCCTTTGTCATCGGTATATTACTTGCCCGAGATTCGATCGTCGGTATCTCAATACCTAGTTCAATCTTGTTACCGGCAGGTCTCTTTACTCGTTCCTTAATACATCATCCCGCAACTAACTCATTAGTTACAATGCTTATAGTGATGTGTATTACCGAGTGGGCCCAGAGATACCTCTTGACGATCGGAGTGACAAATCCTAATCTCTAAATACGCCAACTCAACAAGTACCTTCGGGGACACCTGTAGAGCACCTTTATAATCACCCAGTTATGTTGTGACGTTTGGTAGCACACAAAGTGTTCCTCCGGTAAATGGGAGTTGCATAATCTCATAGTCATAGGAACATGTATAAGTCATGAAGAAAGCAATAGCAACATACTAAACGATCAAGTGCTAAGCTAACGGAATGGGTCAAGTCAATCACATCATTCTCCTAATAATGTGATCCCATTTAATCAAATGACAACTCATGTCTATGGTTAGGAAACTTAACCATCTTTGATTAACGAGCTAGTCAAGTAGAGGCATACTAGTGACACTATGTTTGTCTATGTATTCACACATGTATTATGTTTCTGGTTAATATAATTCTAGCATGAATAATAAACATTTATCATGAAATAAGGAAATAAATAATAACTTTATTATTGCCTCTAGGGCATATTTCCTTCAGTCTCCCACTTGCACTAGAGTCAATAATCTAGTTCACATCACGATGTGATTTAACACCAATAGTTCACATCACCATGTGATTAACACCCACAGTTCACATCATTATGTGACCAACACGCAAATGGTTTACTAGAGTCAATAATCTAGTTCACATCGCTATGTGATTAACACCCAAAGAGTACTAAGGTGTGATCATGTTTTGCTTGTGAGAGAAGTTTAGTCTATGGGTCTGCCACATTCAGATCCGTGTGTATTTTGCAAATTTCTATGTCAACAATGCCCTGCACAGAGCTACTCTATCTAATTGCTCCCACTTTCAAAATGTATCCAGATTGAGACTTAGAGTCATCTGTATCAGTGTCAAAATTTGCATCGACGTAACCCTTTACGACGAACCTTTTGTCACCTCCATAATCGAGAAACATATCCTTATTCCACTAAGGATAATTTTGACCATTGTCCAGTGATATACTCCTAGATCACTATTGTACTCCCTTGCTAAACTCAGTGTAGGGTATACAATAGATCTGGTACACGGCATGGCATACTTTATAGAAAGTATGGCTGAGGCATAGGGAATAACTTTCATTCTCTTTCTATCTTCTGCTGTGGTCGGGCTTTCAGTCTTACTCAATTTCACACCTTGTAACACACGTAAGAACTCTTTCTTTGACTGTTCCATTTTGAACTACTTCAAAATCTTATCAACGTATGTACTCATTGAAAAAACTTATCCAGCATCTTGATCTATCTCTATAGATCTTGATGCTCGATATGTAAGTAGCTTCACCGAGGTCTTTATTTGAAAAACTCCTTTCAAATACTCCTTTATGCTTTCCAGAAAATTTTACATTATTTCCGATCAACAATATGTCATTCACATATATTTATCAGAAATGTTGTAGTGCTCCCACTTAGTTTCTTGTAAATACAGGCTTCACCACAAGTCTGTATAAAACTATATGCTTTGATCAACTCATCAAAGCGTATATTCCAACTCTGAGATGCTTGCACCAGTCCATAGATGGATCGCTGGAGCTCGCACATTTTGTTAGCACCTTTAGGATCGACAAAACCTTCTGGTTGCATCATATACAACTCTTCTTTAAGAAATCCATTAAGGAATGTAGTTTTGACATCCATTTGCCAGATTTCATAAAATGTGGCAATTTGCTAACATGATTCGGACAGACTTAAGCATCGCTACGAGTGAGAAAATCTCATCGTAGTCAACACCTTGAACTTTGTCAAAACCTTTTTCGACAAGTCTGGCTTTGTAGATAGTAACACTACTATCAGCGTCCGTCTTCCTCTTGAAGATCCATTTATTTTCTATGGCTTGTCGGTCATCGGGCAAGTCAACCAAAGTCCATGCTTTGTTCTCATACATGGATCCCATCTCAGATTTCATGGCCTCAAGCCATTGCGTGGAATCTGGGCTCATCATCGCTTCCTCATAGTTCGTAGGTTTGTCATGGTCAATTAACATGACATCCAGAACAGGATTACCGTACCACTCTGGTGCGGATCTCACTCTGGTTGACCTACGAGGTTCGGTAGTAACTTGATCTGAAGTTACATGATCATCATCATTAGCTTCCTCACTAATTGGTGTAGGAGTCACAGAAACAGATTTCTGTGATGAACTACTTTCTAATAAGGGAGTAGGTACAGTTACCTCATCAAGTTCTACTTTCCTCCCACTCACTTCTTTCGAGAGAAACTCCTTCTCTAGAAAGGATCCATTCTCAGCAACAAATATCTTGCCTTCGGATATGTGATAGAAGGTGTACCCAACAGTTACTTTTGGGTATCCTATGAAGACGCACTTCTCCGACTTGGGTATGAGCTTATCAAGATGAAACTTTTTCACATAAGCATCGCAACCCCAAACTTTAAGAAACGACAGATTAGGTTTCTTGCTAAACCACAGTTCATACGGTGTCGTCTCAACGGATTTAGATGGTGCCCTTTTTAATGTGAATGCATCTGTCTCTAATGCATAACCCCAAAATGATAGTGGTAAATCGGTAAGAGACATCATAGATTGCACTATATCAAATAAAGTACGGTTATGACATTCAGACACACCATTATGTTGTGGTGTTCCAGGTGGCATGAGTTTGTGAAACTATTCCACATTGATTTAATTGAAGACCAAACTCGTAACTCAAATATTCACCTCTGCGATCAGATCGTAGAAACTTTATTTTCTTGTTACGATGATTTTCCACTTCACTCTGAAATTCTTTGAACTTTTCAAATGTTTCAGACTTATGTTTCTTCAAGTAGATATACCCATATCTGCTCAAATCATCTGTGAAGGTCAGAAAATAATGATACCCGCCGCGAGCCTCAACACTCATTGGATTGCATACATCAGTATGTATTATTTCCAATAAGTCAGTTGCTCACTCCATTGTTCCGGAGAACGGAGTCTTAGTCATCTTGCCCATAAGGCATGGTTCGCAAGCATCAAGTGATTCATAATCAAGTGATTCCAAAATCCCATCAGCATGGAGTTTCTTCATGCGCTTTACACCAATATGACCAAAACGGCAGTGCCACAAATAAGTTGCACTATCATTATTAACTTTGCATCTTTTGGCTTCAATTATTATGAATATGTGTATCACTACGATCGAGATCCAACAAACTATTTTCATTGGGTGTATGGCCATCGAAGGTTTTATTCGTGTAAACAGAACAACAATTATTCTCTGACTTTAAATGAATAACTGTATTGCAATAAACATGATCAAATCATATTCATGCTTAACGCAAACGCCAAATAACATTTATTTAGGTTTAATACTAATCCCGAAGTTATAGGGAGTGTGCGATGATGATCATATCAATCTTGGAACCACTTCCAACACACATCGTCACTTCACCCTCAACTAGTCTCTATTTATTTTGTAACTCCTATTTCGAGTTACTAATTTTTAGCAATCGAACAAGTATCAAAAACCCAGGGGCTACTATAAACACTAGTAAGGTACACATCAATAACCAGTATATCAAATATACCCTTGTTCACTTTGCCATCCTTCTTATCCAGCAAATATTCAGGGCATTTCCGCTTCTAGTGACCATTTCCTTTGTAGTAGAAGCACTCAGTTTCAGGCTTTAGTCTAGCTTTGGGCTTCTTCACGGAAGTGACAACTTGCTTGCCATTCTACATGAAGTTCCCTTTCTTTCCCTTTGCCTTTTTCTTGAAACTAGTGGTTTTGTTAATCATCAACACTTGATGCTCTTTCTTGATTTCTACCTTCATAGATTTCATCATCATGAAAAGCTCGGGAATCGTTTTCGTCATCCCTTGCATACTATAGTTCATCACGAAGTTCTACTAGCTTGGTGATGGTGACTAGAGAATTCTGTCAATCACTATTTTATCTGGAAGATTAACTCCCACTTGATTCAAGCGATTGTAGTATCCAGACCATCTGAGCACATGCTCACTGCTTGAGCTATTCTCCTCCATCTTTTAGCTATAGAACTTGTTGGAGACTTCATATCTCTCAACTCGGGTATTTGCTTGAAATACTAACTTCAACTCCTGGAACATCTCATATGGTCCATGACGTTCAAAACATCTTTGAAGTCCCGATTCTAAGCTATTAAGCATGGTGCACTAAACTATCAAGTAGTCATCATATTGAGCTAGCCAAACGTTCATAACGTCTGCATCTGCTCCCGCAATAGGTCTGTCACCTAGTGGTGCATCAAGGACATAATTCTTTTGTGCAGCAATGAGGATAAACCTCAGATCATGGACCCAGTCCGCATCATTGCTACTATCATCTTTCAACTTAGTTTTATCTAGGAACATATATAAAACATAGGGAAGCAACAATGCGAGCTATTGATCTACAACATTATTTGCAAAATACTATCAGGACTAAGTTCATGATAGATTAAAGTTCAATTAATCATATTACTTAAGAACTCCCACTTAGATAGACATCCCTCTAATCATCTAAGTGATCACGTGATCCAAATCAACGAAACCATGTTCGATCGTCACGTGAGATGGAGTAGATTTCAATGGTGAACATCACTATGTTGATCATATCTACTATATGATTCACGCTCGACCTTTCGATCTCCAGTGTTCCGAGGCCATATCTGCATATGCTAGGCTCGTCTAGTTTAACCCGAGTATTCTACGTGTGCAAAACTGGCTTGCACCCGTTGTAGATGAACGCAGAGCTTATCACACCCGATCATCACGTGGTGTCTAGGCATGAAGAACTTTGGCAATGGTGCATACTCAGGGAGAACACTTTTTCCTTGAATTTAGTGAGAGATCATCTTATAAAGCTACCGTCGAACTAAGGAAAATAAGATGTATAAAAGATAAACATCACAGGCAATCAAAATATGTGACATGATATGGCCATAATCATCTTGTGCTTTTGATCTCCATCTCCAAAGTACTGTCATGATCTTCATTGTTACCGGCATGACACCATGATCTCCATCATCTTGATCTTTTATCAACGTGTCATCACATGGTCGTTTCACCAGCTATTGCTTTGGCAACTATTGCTATTGCATAGCGATAAAGTAAAACAATTACATAGCACTTGCATCTTATGCAAATAAAGAGACAACCATAAGGCTCCTGCCAGTTGCCGATAACTTTAACAAAACATGATCATATCATACAACAATTTATATCTCATCACGTCTTGACCATATCACATCACAACATGCCCTGCAAAAACAAGTTAGACGTCCTCTACTTTGTTGTTGCAAGTTTTACGTGGCCTCTACGGGCTGAGCAAGAACTGTTCTTACCTACGCATCAAAACCACAACGATAGTTCGACAAGTTAGTGTTGTTTTAACCTTCTCAAGGACCGGGCGTAGCCACACTCGGTTCAACTAAAGCTGGAGAAACTGACACCGCCAGCCACCTGTGTGCAAAGCACGTCGGTAGAACCAGTCTCGCGTAAGCGTACGCGTAATGTCGGTCCGGGTCGCTTCATCCAACAATACCGCCGAACCAAAGTATGACATGCTGGTAAGCAGTATGACTTGTATCGCCCACAACTCACTTGTGTTCTACTCGTGCATATAACATCTACGCAATAACCTGGCTCTGATGCCACTGTTGGGGAATGTAGTAATTTCAAAAAAAAAATCCTACGCACACGCAAGATCATGGTGATGCATAGCAACAAGAGGGGAGAGTGTGTCCACGTACCCTCGTAGACCGAAAGCAGAAGCGTTAGCACAACGCGGTTGATGTAGTCGTACGTATTCACGATCCGACCGGTCAAGTACTAAACGCGCGGCACCTCCGAGTTCTGCACACATTCAACTCAATGACATCCCCCGAACTCCGATCCAGCCGAGCTTTGAGGGAGAGTTTCATCAGCACGATGGCGTGGTGACGATGTTGATGTTCTACCGTCGCAGGGCTTCGCCTAAGCACCGCTACAATATTATCGAGGTGGACTCTGGTGGAGAGGGGCACCGCACACGGCTAAAAGATCCAAGAGATCAATTGTTGTGTCTCCAAGGGGTGCCCCTCTCGCCATATATAAAGGAGTGGAGGAGGTAGAGGGCCAGCCCTCTCTATGGCGTGCCCTAGGGGAGTCCTACTCCCACCGGGAGTAGGATTCCCCCTTTCCTAGTAGAACTAGGAGCCCTTCCAAGTAGTAGGAGTAGGAGAGAAGGAAAGGGAAAAGAGAAGAGAAGGAAGGAGGGGGCGCCGCCCCTCCCCCTAGTCCAATTCGGACTAGGCCTTGGGGGGCGCAGCCTCTCCTTTCTCTCTTCCCCCTAAAGCCCAATAAGGCCCATCTACTCCTAGGCGAATTCCCGTAACTCTCCGGTACTCCGAAAAATATCCGAATCACTCGGAACCTTTCCGATGTCCGAATATAGTCGTCCAATATATCGATCTTTACGTCTTGACAATTTTGAGACTCCTCATCATGTCCCCGACCTCATTCGAGACTCCGAACTACCTTAGGTACATCAAAACACAAAAACTCATAATACAAATCGTCACCGAACTTTAAGTGTGCGGACCCTACGGGTTCGAGAACTATGTAGACATGACCGAGACACGTCTCCGGTCAATAACCAATAGCGGGACCTAGATGCTCATATTGGCTCCTACATATTCTACAAAAATCTTTATCGATCAAACCACATAACAACATACGTTGTTCCCTTTGTCATCGGTATATTACTTGCCCGAGATTCGATCATCGGCATCTCAATACCTAGTTCAATCTCGTTACCGGCAAGTCTCTTTACTCGTTCCGTAATACATCATCCTGCAACTAACTCATTAGTTACAATGCTTGCAAGGCTTATAGTGATGTGTATTACCGAGTGGCACCAGAGATACCTCTCCGATGATCAGAGTGACAAATCCTAATCTCGAAATACGCCATCTCAACAAGTACCTTCGGAGACACCTGTAGAGCACCTTTATAATCACCCAGTTATGTTGTGACGTTTGGTAGCACACAAAGTGTTCCTCCGGTAAATGGGAGTTGCATAATCTCATAGTCATAGGAACATGTATAAGTCATGAAGAAAGCAATAGCAACATACTAAACGATCAAGTGCTAAGCTAACGGAATGAGTCAAGTCAATCACATCATTCTCCTAATGATGTGATCCCCTTTAATCAAATGACAACTCATGTCTATGGTTAGGAAACTTAACCATCTTTGATTAACGAGCTAGTCAAGTAGAGGCATACTAGTGACACTATATTTGTCTATGTATGCACACATGTATTATGTTTCCTGTTAATACAATTCTAGCATGAATAATAAACATTTATCATGAAATAAGTAAATAAATAATAACTTTATTATTGCCTCTAGGGCATATTTCCTTCAAGCAACACTAGGTTCAACTTTAATTTGCTCATGGGGTTTAGGTGTCTTAATATTACTTTTGTTAACCATAGTTGAAGCTTTAGCATGATCCTTTATTCTAAGAGGGAAAGGTGGTTTCTCAATATAAGCAGTAGGAACAACAGGATCATTATAAGTGATAGTCTTTTCTTCAACTTTAATAGGTGCAACTACTTTTACTTCAATGGGAGGATTATATTTAAACCACTTCTCCTTAGGGAGATCAACATGAGTAGCAAAGCATTCACAGAAAGAAGCTACTATCTCAGAGTCAAGTCCATATTTAGTGCTAAATTCACGGAAAGCATCAATATCCATAAAAGATTTAATATAATCAAACTTAGGTGTTATACCTGACTCCCTACCTTCATTGAGGTCCCAATCTTTAGAGTTGCATTTAATTCTTTCCAATAAATCCCATTTGAATTCAATAGTCTTCATCATAAAAGATCTAGTACAAGAAGTATCGAGCATGGAGCGATTACTGAGAGAAAGTCGAGCATAAATTTTTTGAATAATCATTTATTTTGAGAGCTCATGATTGGGGCATGAATATAACATTGACTTAAGCCTCCCCCAAGCTTGAGCGATGCTTTCTCCTTCACGAGGCCAAAAATTATATATATAATTACGATCACGATGAACAAGACGCATAGGATAAAACTTCTGATGAAATTCCAATTTCAATCGTTAGTAGTTCCATGATCCAATATCATCACATAGCCTAAACCATGTCAATGCCTCTCCCTTCAAATATAAAGGGAAGACCTTCTTCTTGATAACATCCTTGGGCATACCTGCAAGCTTGAGTAACCCACAAACTTCATCCACATAGATTAGGTGCAAATCCGGATGTAATGTTCCATCACCTGTGAAAGGATTAGCTAGCAGTTTCTCTATCATACCCGAAGGAATTTCAAAGTAAACATTTTCAGTAGGTTCAGTAGGTTGAGGAGCAACTCTTTGCTCTACTGGTCAGGGTGAAGATACCCCGAACAAGCCCCTCAAAGGATTATGTTCCATAGTAACAAGTGACAGTAAATTTTAGCACACTATATACATTTTTCCTTACAAAATTCCACCTACCAAAGGAGCTTCACTCCCCGGCAACGGCGCCATAAAATAGTCTTGATGACCCACAAGTGTAGGGGATCTACCGTAGCCTTTTCGATAAGTAAGAGTGTCGAACCCAATGAGGAGCAGAAGGAAATGATAAGCAGTTTTCAGTAAGGTATTCTCTGCAAGAACTGAAATTATCGGTAAGAAATAGTTTTGTGATAAGGTAATTTGTAACGAGTAACAAGTAATGCAAGTAAATAAGGTGCAGCAAGATGGCCCAATACTTTTTGTAGCAAAGCACAAGCCTGAACAAACTCTTATATGAAGTAAAGCGCTCCCGAGGACACGTGGGAATTATCGTCAAGCTAGTTTTCATCACGTTCATATGATTCGTGTTCGGTACTTTGATAAATTGATATGTGGGTGGACTGGTGCTTGGGTACTATCCTTACTTGGACAAGCATCCCACTTATGATTAACCCCTATTGCAAGCATCCGCAACTACAACAGAAGTATTAAGGTAAACCTAACCATAGCATGAAACATGTGGATCCAAATCAGCCCCTTACGAAGCAACGCATAAACTAGGGTTTAAGTTTCTGTCATTCTAGCAACCCATCATCTACTTATTACTTCCAAATGCCTCCCTCTAGGCCCAAATAATGGTGAAGTGTCATGTAGTCGACGTTCACATGACACCACTAGAGGGATGACAACATACGTCTCATCAAAATATCGAACGAGTACCAAATTCACATGACTACTTATAGCAAGACTTCTCCCATGTCCTCAGGAACAAACGTAACTACTCACAAAGCATATTCATGTTCATAATCAGAGGGGTATTAATATGCATAATGGATCTAAACATATGACCTTCCACCAAGTAAACCAACTAGCATCAACTACAAGGAGTAATCAACACTACTAGCAACCCACAGGTACCAATCTGAGGTTTGGATACAAAGATTGGATACAAGAGATGAACTAGGGTTTGAGATGAGATGGTCCTGGTGAAGATGTTGATGGAGATTGACCCCCTCCCGATGACAGGATCGTTGGTGATGACGATGATGATGATTTCCCCCTCCCGGAGGGAAGTTTCCCCAGCAGAACAGTTCCGCCGGAGCCCTAGATTGGTTCCGCCAAGGTTCCGCCTCGTGGCGGCGGAGTTTCGTCCCGTGAGCTTGCTTATGATTTTTTCCTCGACGAAAGACTCCATATAGCCAAAGATGGGCAGCAGAGGGCCACTAGGGGGCCCGCGAGGCAGGGGGCGCGCCCAGGGGGGTAGGGCGCGGCCCCACCCTCGTGGATGGTGGGTGGCCCCCCTCTGGTACTTCTTTCGCCCAATATTTTTATATATTCTGAAAATAATTCTTGTGGAGTTTCAGGACTTTTGGAGATGTTCAGAATATGTCTCTAATATTTGCTCCTTTTCCAGCTCAGAATTCCAGCTGTCGGCATTCCCCCTCTTCATCTAAACCTTGTAAAATAAGAGAGAATAGGCATAAGTATTGTGACATAATGTGTAATAACAGCCCATAATGCAATAAATATCGATATAAAAGCATGATGCAAAATGGACGTATCAGCTTTTATAAATTTTCAAAATAAAAATAATGTGCCAAGATTTGCCTTTAGGATGTTTACATTGCTTGTTCGTTTGTGCGGTGCAAGACAGAAATTTTGGCTGTAGTGCGCAATTTTACATTTTTTACTGGAACATCAAATGGTTATGAAACCTTTTTCACTCTCTTTCCATACAAATTTTTTATTTTTAATAAATTTTTCAGAATTTTTGGAGTACCAGAAGTATGGTGAATGTTCAGATTACTACAGACTGTCCTGTTTAAGACAGATTCTGTTTTTGATGCATAGTTTGCTTGTTTTGATGAAACTATCGATTTCTATCAGTGGATTAAGCCATGGAAAATTTATATTACAATAGCTACAATGCAAAAACAAAATATGAATTTGTTTGCAACAGTACTTAGAGTAGTGATTTGCTTTATTATACTAACGGATCTTACCGAGCTTTCTGTTGAGTTTTTTGTGGATGAAGTGTTCGAAGATCGAGGTTGTCTCGATGTGAGGAGGAGGAGGAGGAGAGACAAGAGATCAAGCTTGGGGATGCCTAAGGCACCCCAAGTAAATATTCAAGGAGACTCAAGCGTCTAATCTTGGGGATGCCCCAGAAGGCATCCCATCTTTCTTCAACAAGTATCAGTATGTTTTCGGATTCATTTCGTTCATGCGATATGTGCAAATCTTGGAGCATCTTTTGCATTTAGTTTTCAAATTTCTTTGATGCACCATGCTGGTATGAGATACTCCATGGTTGATTTATAGAATACTCATTGCACTTCACTTATATTTTTTGAGTATGGCTTTATAGAATGCTTCATGTGCTTCACTTATATCATTTGAAGTTTGGATTGCCTCTTTCTCTTCACATAGAAAACCGCCATTTGTAGAATGCTCTTTTGCTTCACTTATATTTGTTAGAGCGTGGGCATATATTTTGTAGAAAGAATTAAACTCTCTTGCTTCACTTATATCTATTTAGAGAGATGACAGGAATTGGTCATTCACATGGTTAGTCATAAAATCCTACATAAAACTTGTAGATCACTGAATATGATATGTTTAATTCCTTGCAACGGTTTTGTGATATAAAGATGGTGATATTAGAGTCATGCTAGTGGGTAGTTGTGGATTGTAGAAATACTTGTGTTTAAGTTTATGATTCTCGTAGCATGCACGTATGGTGAACCATTATGTAACGAAGTTGGAGCATGAGGTATTTATTAATTGCCTTCCTTATGAGTGGCGGTCGGGGACGAGCAATGGTTTTTTCCTAACAATCTATCCCCCTAGGAGCATGCGCGTAGTACTTTGTTTCAATGACTAATAGATTTTTGCAATAAGTATGTGAGTTCTTTATGACTAATATTGAGTCCATGGATTATACACACCCTCACCCTTCCATCATTGCTAGCCTCTTCGGTACCATGCATTGCCCTTTCTCACCTCGAGAGTTGGTGCAAACTTCGCCGGTGCATCCAAACCCCATGATATGATACGCTCTATCACACATAAGCCTCCTTATATCTTCCTCAAAACAGCCACCATACCTACCTATTATGGCATTTCCATAGCCATTCTGAGATATATTGCCATGCAACTTCCATCATCATCATATACATGACTTGAGCATTTATTGTCATATTGCTTTGCATGATCGTAAGATAGCTAGCATGATGTTTTCATGGCTTGTCCTTTTTTGATGTCATTGCTACGCTAGATCATTGCACATCCTGGTACACTGCTGGAGGCATTCATATAGAGTCATATCTTTGTTCTAGTATCGAGTTGTAATATTGAGTTGTAGTAAATAGAAGTGTGATGATCATCATTATTAGAACATTGTCCCATGTGAGGTTATCAAAATAAAAGTGGCCAAAGAAGCCCCCCCAAAAAAAAAGAGAGAGACCAAAGAAGCCTACAAAAAAAGAGAAAAATGAGAAAAAATGAGAGAAAAACGAGAGAAAAGAGAGAAGGGACAATGTTACTATCCTTTTACCACACTCATGCTTCAGAGTAGCACCATGTTCTTCATATAGAGAGTCTCTTGAGTTATCACTTTCATATACTAGTGGGAATTTTCATTATAGAACTTGGCTTGTATATTCCAACGATGGGCTTCCTCAAATGCCCGAGGTCTTCATGAGCAATCAAGTTGGATGCACACCCACTTAGTTTCCAGTTTGAGCTTTCATACACTTATAGCTCTTAGTGCATCCGTTGCATGGCAATCCCTACTCCTCGCATTGACATCAATTGATGGGCATCTACATAGCCCGTTGATTAGCCGCGTTGATGTGAGACTTTCTCCCTTTTTGTCTTCTCCACACAACCTCCATCATCATATTCTATTCCACCTATAGTGTTATATCCATGGATCACGCTCATGTATTGCGTGAAAGTTGAAAAGGTTTGAGAACATCAAAAGTATGAAACAACTGCTTGGCTTGTCATCGGGGTTATGCATGATTTGAATATTTTGTATGGTGAAGATGGAGCATAGCCAGACCATATGATTTTGTAGGGATAACTTTCTTTGGCCATGTTATTTTGAAAAGACATGATTGCTTTATTAGTATGCTTGAAGTATTATTGTCTTAATGCCAAATGATAGACTATTGCTTTGAATCACTCGTGTCTTAATATTCATGCCATGATTAGATTACATGATCAAGATTATGTTAGGTAGCATTCCACATCAAAAATTATCTTTTTTATCATTTACCTACTCGAGGACGAGCAGGAATTAAGCTTGGGGATGCTGATACGTGTCCGTCGTATCTATAATTTTTTATTGTTCCATGCCAATATTCTACAACTTCTATATAGTTTTGGCAACTTTTTATACTATTTTGGAGACTAACATATTGATCTAGTGCCTAGTGCCAATTCCTGTTTGTTGCTTGTTTTTGTTTCGCAGAAAATCCATATCAAACAGAGTCCAAATGGGATAAAAACTGACGGAGATTTTTTTTGGAATATATGTGATTTTTGGGAAGAAGAATCAACGTGAGACGATGCCTGAGGGGGCCACAAGGCAGGGGGCGCGCCCGAGGGGGTCAGGCTCACCCTGGGACCTTGTGGGCACCCCATAAGGCGGTTGGTGCCCTTCTTTCGCTGCAAGAAAGCCAATATCCGAATAGAAATCATGTTAAAATTTCAGCCCAATCGGAGTTACTGATCTCCGGGAATATAAGAAACGGTGAAAGGCCAGAATCTAGAACGCAGAAACAGAGAGAGACAAAGAGACAGATCCAGTCTCGGAGGGGCTCTCGCCCCTCCGCTGCCATGGAGGCCATGGACCAGAGGGTAAACCCTTCTCCCATCTAGGGAGAAGGTCAAGGGGGGCTCTCTCCCCCTCTCTCCCGATGGCGCCGGAACGCCGCCGGGGCCATCATCGTGTGACGGCAATCTACACCAACACCTCCGTCATCTTCACCAAAATCTTCATCACCTTCCCCCATCTATCTACAGCGGTCCACTCTCCCGCAACCCGTTGTACCCTCTACTTGAACATGGTGCTTTATGCTTCATATTATTATCCAATGATATGTTGCCATCCTATGATGTCTGAGTAGATTTTCGTTGTCCTATCAGTAATTGGTGAATTGCTATGATTGGTTTAACTAGAAAAAAGTCCCATGCGTTGCGACGGGAGAAAATAATTCCACATGCTCTTAATTTACGAAA
Source organism: Triticum aestivum (assembly GCF_018294505.1). Lineage (NCBI taxonomy): Eukaryota > Viridiplantae > Streptophyta > Magnoliopsida > Poales > Poaceae > Triticum > Triticum aestivum. The sequence goes on from NC_057794.1 coordinate 303,480,801, forward strand.
GGGAAAACTTTGTTTTTGTCACTCTAGTTTTTGTCTACTTTGCTTATGCCACTCTAGAATTTGACATATCACTTTTACCACTCTAAGTTTTTGACAATACATCACAATTGCTATTCCTTGACAAAAACAATAACTTTGCTCCGATCCCTGACCTCAAGCTCATCCTCGCGCCGCCATCCCGAGCTCATCCTCGCTTCACACTGGAACTCCTCATGCCTCCTCTATGATCACCTAGTTTGGTTCGCAAACATCTTCTTTTTGATAATTTATCCACCCCTTTGCTAGAGAGTCTCTTGGCTTGTTGTTTACAACCTATCTGAAAGAAGATGTTGATGTCGCATATTTTGTCCTCAAGCCCAACGATCGTAATAGAGTGCTACATCTGATATGTTCTACACCTCTGATATGTGGACACGCAGGTACTTGCGCCCCTATTTCATCACTATTTCTTGCCATACATGTCATAGGTACTTTTCCTTGTTTCTTCACTATTCATATCTTATCAAACATGTCTTTTTATATTATTTTATTGTCATGGATGCCTCCTTTTTACTTCTTGTCATGCATGTCCTCTCTTTTTCCTTCTTATTTATAGGAGAAATAGTGTAACATCTCATCTTTATCGGATCTCCTCTGCATTTTTTCTTTTATTTCTTTTATAGCGGACATCCCATCTTTATTGGATCTCTCTTTTATTTCTTGTCATGTCCTTATTTATTGGGTGTTTCTAGCAAATTTATCTTCAATTTCGTCTCTAATCCTGATTTTACTGAGGTGTTCATCCCCAATCCAGATCTGTACCATACCTATCGGTATGAAAGAAAGACGTATAATGCATTATTGATTAAAATTGCATCCTAGATAGTATATTTTTAATGGTTAACAGGTAAAATAACATCGTATTCAGATTCTACAAATTTTTCTAATCAAATTCATATATAACATGTTACATTTGGAGTTACAGTTTAGAAGCTATGAGTATTTTAAAAAACATTTAATATGTACTGCAGGTTTAATGTCAAAAAACATCAAGGTTTTTTTATAAAATAGCATGACGGACTAAGAATACCTATTTCCTTTATTAGTAGGTATAGATTTGCTTGTGGTTATGTTGCTGTCCTTTGGTGCCCATCATATGAGCGCGCGCGTGGATCACACCATAGGGTTAGTTGTATGTTGATAGGACTATGTATTGGAGGGCAAGAGTGACAGAAGCTTCAACCTAGCATAGAAATTGATGCATATGGGATTGAAGGGGGACCGATATATCTTAATGCTATGGTTGGGTTTTATCTTATTGAACGTTAGTAGTTGTGTATGCTTGCTAATAGTTCCAATCATAAGTGCATAGAATTCCAAGTCAGGGATGACATGCTAGCAGTGGTCTCTCTCACATAAAACTTGCTATCGGTCTAGTAAAGTAGTCAATTGCTTAGCGACAATTTCGCAACTCCTACCACCACTTTTCCACACTCGCTATACTAACTTTATTGCTTCTTACCTAAGACAGTCCCTAGTTTTTATTTATGTGCTCTTTATATTCTTGCAAACCCATCCAACAACACCTACAAAGTACTTCTAGTTTCATACTTGTTCTAGGTAAAGCAAACGTTAAGCGTGCGTAGAGTTGTATCGGTGGTTGATAGAACTTGAGGGAATATTTGTTCTACCTTTAGCTCCTCGTAGGGTTCGACACTCTTACTTATTGAAAGAGGCTACAATTGATCCCCTATACTTGTGGTTTATCAGGGGCAGGCGCGCCCCCACCCTCGTGGGCCCCTCATGGCTCCGCCGACCTACTTCTTTCGCCTATATATACTCTTATACCCTGAAAACATCCAGGGGAGCCACAAAACCACTTTTCCACCGCCGCAATCTTTTGTACCCATGAGATCCCATATGGGGACCTTTTCTGGCGATCTGCCGGAGGGGGATTCGATCACGGAGGGCTTCTACATCAACACCATAGCCTCTCCGATGATGTGTGAGTAGTTTACCACAGACCTTCGGGTCTATAGTTATTAGCTAGATGGCTTATTCTCTCTCTTTGTATCTCAATACAAAGTTCTCCTCGATGTTCTTGGAGATTACTATTTGATGTAATTCTTTTTGCGGTGTGTTTGTCAAGATCCGATGAATTGTGGGTTTATGATTAAGATTATCTATGAACAATATTTGATTCTTCTCTGAATTCTTATATGCTTGATTTGATATCTTTTCAAGTCTCTTCGAATTATCAGTTTGGTTTGGCCTACTAGATTGATCTTTCTTGCAATGGGAGAAGCGCTTAGCTTTGGGTTCAATCTTGCGGTGTCCTTTACCAGTGATAGCAGGGGCATCAAGGCACGTATTGTATTGTTGCCATCGAGGATAAAAAGATGGGGTTTATATCATATTGCTTGAGTTTATCCCTCTCATCATGTCATCTTACCTAATGTGTTACTCTGTTCTTATGAACTTAATACTCTAGATGCATGCTGGATAGCGGTCGATGTGTGGAGTAATAGTAGTAGATGCAGAATCGTTTTGGTCTACTTGACACGGACGTGATGCCTATGTTCATGATCATGCCTAGATATTCTCATAACTATGTGTTTTTCTATCAATTGCTCGGCAGTAATTTGTTCACCCACCGTAATATATGCTATCTTGAGAGAAGCCACTAGTGAAACCTATGGCCCCTGGGTCTACTTTACATCATATTATTTTCTCGTCAACTAGCTATTTCTGTCGTCGTTTATTTTGCAATCTTTACTTTTTAATCTATACAACAAAAATACCAAAAATATTTATCTTATTATCTCTATCAGATCTCACTTTCGTGAGTGACCATGAAGGGATTGACAACCCCTTTATCGCGTTGGTTGCGAGGTCCTTGTTTGTTTGTGCAGGTACTAGGCGACTTGCGTGTAATCTCCTACTGGATTGATACCTTGATTCTCAAAAACTGAGGGAAATACTTATGCTACTTTGTTGCATCACCTTGTCCTCGTCAAGGGAAAACCAACACATGCTCAAGAGGTAGCAAGAAGGATTTCTGGCACCGTTGCCGGGGAGATCTACGCCAAGTCAAGACATACCAAGTACCCATCACAAACTCTTATCTCTCGCATTACATTATTTGCCATTTGCCTCTCATTTTCCTCTCCCTCACTTCACCCTTGCCGTTTTATTCGCCTCTTTTCTTTTCACCCTTTTTCTGTTCGCCTTCTTTCACTTGTCTCTTGTGTGTCTGCTTGCCCTAATGGCCTTGCCTAAAAGCGTTGATCCTCACCTTAGAAGGTTGGAAGAAATTGAGAACAACGTTAGAAGCTTTATGTCTTTGCAATTTGAGCATAATAATTTCTTCATAAATGAGCTTAAAGAATAAAAGGTTTTATGGAGTACATGAATAAAGAGTTTGATGATATATCTAAGGAATTCTATGGTTTGAAATCTCAGTTTGCCCATCTTGAAAATTTAGTAGGCCAAATTTTGAATAAGCAAGCCACCTTAGTCAATAAGATGGCCGCTAAACCGGAAGATCTAGAGGATAATAAAGATGAAGGTCTAAAAGTGATTGGTGTGTCTCCTATTAAATCTTTGTTTGCCAACATGAATCTTGTTAAAGATGGGACTGGAGATGAGTCAACTTTAGTTAGAAGGCGTCCCAATGATTCGGAGTTTTTAGATCTTGATGCAAAAATTGGTAAAAGTGGAATTGAAGAGGTCAAAACTCTACATAGCAATGAACCCACTATTTTGGATTTCAAGGAATTTAATTATGATAATTGCTCTTTGATAGATTGTATTTCCTTGTTGCAATACGTGCTAAATTCTCCTCATGCTTATGGTCAAAATAAAGCTTTTACTAAACACATCGTTGATGCTTTAATGCAATCTTATGAAGAAAAACTTGAATTGGAAGTTTCTGTCCCTAGAAAACTTTATGATGAGTGGGAACTTACTATTAAAATTAAGATTAAAAATCATGAATGCTATGCTTTATGTGATTTGGGTGCTAGTGTTTCCACGATTCCAAAAACTTTGTGTGATGTGTTAGGCTTTCGTGAATTTGATGATTGTTCTTTAAATTTGCATCTTGCGGATTCCACCATTAAGAAACCTATGTGAAGGATTAATGATGTTCTTATTGTTGCAAATAGGAATTATGTTCCCGTAGATTTCATTGTTCTTGATATAGATTGCAATCCTACATGTCCTATTATTCTTGGTAGACCTTTCCTTAGAACGATTGGTGCAATTATTGACATGAAAGAAGGAGATATTAGATTCCAATTTCCATTATGGAAAGGCATGGAACACTTTCCTAGAAATAAAATTAAATTACCTTATGAATCTATTACGAGAGCCACATATGGATTGCATACCAAAGATGACAATACCTAGATCTATTCTTGCTTTTATGCCTAGCTAGGGGCGTTAAACGATAACGCTTGTTGGGAGGGAACTCAATTTTATTTTTGTTCCTGTCTAGTAATAAATAAATCATCTATCCTATGTTATGATTGTGTTTTTTTATGTTTTAATTAGTGTTTGTGCCAAGTAAAGCCTTTAGGATCTTCTTGGATGATTGTTATTTGATCTTGCTGAAAAAATAGAAAGTTTGCGCTTACGAGAATAATTTTTATTTTTTACCAGAGAGGGATAAAATACTAATTCCAACTGAAGTAGATCAACATACAAATTATTTAGTATTTACTAATTTCTCAGGATTTTTTGTGTTACAGAAGTATTCGAAACCTACAGATTACTACAGACTGTTCTGTTTTTGACAGATTCTGTTTTTCGTGTGTTGTTTGCTTATTTTGATGAATCTATGGCTAGTATCGGGGGGTATGAACCATAGAGAAGTTGGAATACAGTAGGTTTAACACCAATATAAATAAAGAATTATTTCATTACAGTACATTAAAGTGGTGGTTTGTTTTCTTACACTAACGGAGGTCATGATATTTTCTGTTGAGTTTTGTGTTGAGAAGTTTTCAAGTTTTGGGGTAAAGATTTGATGGATTTCGGAACAAAGAGGGGCAAAAGACTAAGCTTGGGGATTCCCAAGGTAACCCAAGGTAAAATCCAAGGACAACCAAAAGCCTAAGCTTGGGGATGCCCCAGAAGGCATCCCCTCTTTCGTCTTCATCTATCGATAACTTTACTTGAGGCTATATTTTTATTCACCACATGATATGTGTTTTGCTTGGAGCGTCCTGTATGATTTGAGTCTTTGTTTTTTAGTTTACCACAATCATCATTCCTGTACACACATTTTGGATAGACACACATGAATCGGAATTTATTAGAATACTCTATGTGCTTCACTTATATCTTTTGAGCTAGATAATTTTGCTCTAATGCTTCACCTATATCTTTTTAGAGCATGGTGGTGGTTTTATTTTATAGAAATTATTGATCTCTCATGCTTCACTTATATTAATTTGAGACTCTTTTAGAACAACATGGTAATTTGCTTTGGTTATGAAATTAGTCCTAATATGATTCTTGATAGAGTGCATTAATTTGCTTTGGGTATAATAAAAACTTTCATACAGAGTGCATTAAATACTATGAGAAGTTTGATTCTTGATAGTTGTTTTGAGATATAAAGGTGGTAATATTAGAGTTGTGCTAGTTGAGTAATTGTGGAATTGAGAAATACTTGTGTTGAAGTTGGCAAGTCCCGTAGCATGCACGTATGGTAAACATTGTGTGACAAATTTGAAGCATGGGGTGTTCTTTGATTGCTTTCCTTATGAGTGGCGGTCGGGGACGAGCGATGGTCTTTTCCTACCAATCTATCCCCCTAGGAGCATGCACGTAGTGGTTGGTTTTGATGACTTGTAGATTTTTGCAATAAGTATATGAGTTCTTTATGACTAATGTTGAGTCCATGGATTATACGCACTCTCACCCTTCCATCATTGCTAGCCTCTTCGGTACCGTGTATTGCCCTTTCTCACCTCGAGAGTTGGTGCAAACTTCGCCGGTGCATCCAAACCCCGTGATATGATACGTTCTATCACACATAAGCCTCCTTATATCTTCCTCAAAACAGCCACCATACCTACATATTATGGCATTTCCATAGCCATTCCGAGATATATTGCCATGCAACTTTCTACCATTCCGTTTATTATGACACGCTCCATCATTGTCATATTGCTTTGCATGATCATGTAGTTGACATTGTATTTGTGGCAAAGCCACCTTCATAATTCTTTTATACATTTCACTCTTGATTCATTGCATATCCCGGTACACCGACGGAGGCATTCACATAGAGCCATATTTTGTTCTAAGTATCGAGTTGTAATTCTTTAGTTGTAAGTAGATAAAAGTGTGATGATTTTCATTATTAGAGCATTGTCCCATGTGAGGAAAGGATGATGGAGACTATGATTCCCCCACAAGTCAGGATGAGATTCCGGACGAAAAAAAGGCCATAAAAAAAGAGAAAAAAGGCCCAAAGAAAAAATGAGAGAAAAAGAGAGAAGGGGCAATGTTACTATCCTTTTTCCACACTTGTGCTTCAAAGTAGCAGTGTGATCTTCATGATAGAGAGTCTCCTATTGTGTCACTTTTATATACTAGTGGGAATTTTTCATTATAGAACTTGGCTTGTATATTCCAATGATGGGCTTCCTCAAAATGCCCTAGGTCTTCATGAGCAAGCAAGTTGGATGCACACCCACTTAGTTTCTTTTGTTGAGCTTTCATATATTATAGCTCTAGTGCATCCATTGCATGCAAATCCCTACTCCTTGCATTGACATCAATTGATGGGCATCTCCATAGCCCGTTGATTAGCCGCATCAATGTGAGACTTTCTCCCCTTTTGTCTTCTCACACAACCTCCATCATCATATTCTATTCCACCCATAGTGCTATGTCCATGGCTCGCGCTCATATATTGCGTGAAAGTTGAAAAAGTTTGAAAAGGCTAAGTATGAAACAGTTGCTTGGCTTGTCATCGGGGTTGTGCATGATGGGAGCATTTTGTGTGACGAAAATGAAGCATGGACAAACTATATGATTTTGTAGGGATAAGCTTTCTCTGGCTATGTTATTTTGATAAGACATAATTGCTTGGTTAGCATGCTTGAAGTATTATTATTTTTATGTCAATATTAAACTTCTGTGTAGAATCTTTTGGATTTAAACATTCATGCCGCAATAAAGAGAATTACATTGAAAATTATGTTAGGTAGCATTCCACATCAAAAATTCTGTTTTTATCATTTACCTACTCGAGGACGAGCATGAATTAAGCTTGGGGATGCTTGATACGTCTCCAGCGTATCTATAGTTTTTTTATTGTTCCATGCTATTATATTATCTGTTTTGGATGTTTAATGGGCTTTATTATGCACTTTTATATTATTTTGGGGACTAACCTATTAACTGAAGGCCCAGTGCAAATTGCTGTTTTTTTGCCTATTTCAGTGTTTCGCAGAAAAGGAATATCAAACGGAATCCAAACGGAATGAAACCTTCGCGAGGATCTTTTTTGGAACAAACGCAATCCAGGAGACTTGGAGTGGAGGTCAAGGAAGCAACGAGGCGACCACGAGGTAGGGCGGCGCGGCCCCCACCCTTGTGGCTCCACCGACCAACTTCTTTCGCCTATATATACTCTTATACCCTGAAAACATCCAGGGGAGCCACGAAACCACTTTTCCACCGCCGCAACCTTCTGTACCTGTGAGATCCCATCTGGGGACCTTTTCCGGCGATCTACCGGAGGGGGATTCGATCATGGAGGGCTTCTACATCAACACCATAGCCTCTCCGATGATGTGTGAGTAGTTTACCGCAAACCTTCGGGTCCATAGTTATTAGCTAGATGGATTCTTCTCTCTCTTTGGATGTCAATACAAAGTTCTCCTCGATGTTCTTGAAGATCTATTTGATGTAATTATTTTTGCGGTGTGTTTGCCGAGATCCGATGAATTGTGGGTTTATGATTAAGATTATCTATGAACAATATTTGATTCTTCTCTGAATTCTTATATGCATGATTTGATATCTTTGCAAGTCTCTTCGAATTATCAGTTTGGTTTGGCCTACTAGACTGATCTTTCTTGCAATAGGAGAAGTGCTTAGCTTTGGCTTCAATCTTGCGGTGTCCTTTCCCAGTGACAGCAGGGGCAGCAAGGCACGTATTGTATTGTTGCCATTGGGGATAAAAATATGGGGTTTATATCATATTGCTTGAGTTTATCCCTCTACATCATGTCATCTTGCCTAATGTGTTACTCTGTTCTTATGAACTTAATACTCTAGATGTATGCTGGATAGCGATCGATGTGTGGAGTAATAGTAGTAGATGCAGAATCGTTTCGGTCTACTTGACATGGACGTGATGCCTATGTTCATGATCATGCCTAGATATTCTCATAACTATGCGATTTTCTATCAATTGCTCGGCAGTAATTTGTTCACCCACCGTAATATATGCTATCTCGAGAGAAGCCACTAGTGAAACCTATGGCCCCCGGGTCTACTTTACATCATATTATTTTCCCGTCAACTAGCTATTTCTATCACCGTTTATTTTGCAATCTTTACTTTTCAATCTATACAACAAAAATACCAAAAATATTCATCTTATTATCTCTATCAGATCTCACTTTCGTAAGTGACCATGAAGGGATTGACAACCCCTTTATCGCGTTGGTTGCGAGGTTCTTGTTTGTTTGTGCGGGTACTAGGAGACTTGCGTGTAGTCTCCTACTGGATTGGGACCTTGGTTCTCAAAAACTGAGGGAAATAGTTACGCTACTTTGTTGCATCTCCCTTTCCTCTTCAAGGGAAAACCAACACATGCTCAAGAGGTAGCACCTTCCCGGGGCATCCCCAAGCTTAGGCTTTTTGACATCCTTGAATATTACCTTGGGGTGCCTTTTGCATCCCCAATTTTAGGCTCTTGTCACTCCTTATTCCATAATTCATCAAATCCTTACCCAAAACTTGAAAACTTCACAACACAAAACTCCAACAGAAAATCTCGTAAGCTCCGTTAGTATAGGGAAATAAATCACCACTTTTGGTACTGTTGTGAACTCATTCTTTATTTATATTGGTGTAATATCTACTGTATTCCTACCTTTTCATGGTTCATACCCCCCTGATACTAGCTATAGATGCATCAAAATAAGCAAACAACACACGAAAAATAGAATCTGTCAAAAACAGAACAGTTTGTAGTAATCTGGAGATTTCGAATACTTCTGTAACTCCAAAAATTCTGAGAAATTAGGAAGTCCTAGATAATTTGTTTATTAGTCCTCTTCAGAAAGAATCAGTATTTTATTGCGCTTCTGTTAAAAATTGAAACTAATCTCCTGGGAGCAAAAGTTTCTGTTTTTCAGCAGGATCAAATCAACTATTACCATAAGCTATCCCAAAGGTCTTACTTGGCACAAACACTAATTAAAGCACAAAACCACATCTAACCAGAGGCTATATGATTTATTCAAAACAAAATAGGACCTAAAAAGCAAGAACAAAAATAAAATTGGGTTGCCTTCCAACAAGCGCTATTTTTTAACGCCCCTAGCTAGGCATAAAAACACGAATAGATCTAAGTATTATCATCTTTGGCATGCAATCCATAAGTGGCTCTCATAATAGATTAATAAGGCAATTTAATTTTCTTTCTTGGAAAGTGTTCCATGCCTTTCTTTAATGGGAATTGAAATCTAATGTTTCCTTCTTTCATATCAATAATTGCAGCAATCGTTCTAAGGAAAGGTCTACCAGGAATAATAGGACATGTAGGATTGCAATCTATGTCAAGAACGATGAGATCTACAGGCACATAATCCCTATTTGCAAAAATAAGAACATCATTAATTCTTCCCATAGGTTTCTTAATAGTGGAATTCACAAGATGCAAATTTGAGAAACAATCATCAAATTGACGGAAACCTAACACATCACATAAAGTTTTCGGAATCGTGGAAACACTAGCACCCAAATCACACAAAGCATAACATTCTTAATCTTTAATCTTAATTTTAATAGTAGGTTCCCACTCATCATAAAGTTTTCTAGGAATATAAACTTCCAAATTAAGTTTTTCTTTATTAGATTGCATCATAGCATCAACGATGTGTTTAGTAAAAGCTTTGTTTTGATTATAAGCATGAGGACAATTCAACATGGATTGCAACAAGGAAATACAATCTATCAAAGAGCAATTATCATAATTTAAGTCCTTGAAATCCAAAAGAGTGGGTTCATTGCTACTTAAAGTTTTGACCTCTTTAATCCTACTTTTATCAAATTTTGCATCAAGATCTAAAAACTTTGAATCATTGGAACACCTTCTAGCTAAAGGTGACTCATCTCCAGTCCCATATTTATCAAGATTTACATTGGAAAACAAATATTCAATAGGATTCACATCAATCACTTTTAGATCTTCATCATTATTTTCACGAAAACTAGAAGAACACGCTTTTATAAACTAATCTTTCTTAGCACGCATCTTAGCGGTTCTTTATTTGCACTCATGAATGGAAATTCTTGTGTCTTTGAGAGACTCATTGATATCATGCTTAGGTGGAATAGATTTAAGTTTCAAAGAATCAACATCAAAAGAAATTCTATCCATGTTCCTAGCCAAATCATCAATCTTAAGCAAATTTTCTTCAATCAAAGCATTGAAATTCTTTTGCAAACTAATAAATTCTTTAACACTATTCTCAAATTCAGAGGGCATATTATTATAATTTCCATAAGAATTGTTGTAGGAATTACCATAATTATTAGAGAAATTACTAGGAAACAACCTAGGATTAAAATTACCTCTATACGCGTTATTACCAAAATTGTTCATACCAACAAAATTCACATCCATAGATTCATTATTGTTTTCAATCAAAGTAGACAAAGGCATATCATTAGGATCAATAGGAGCACTCTTACTAGCAAACAATTTCATAAGCTCATCCATCTTCCCACTCAAAACATTTATTTCTTCAATTGCATGCACTTTTTTACTAGTGGAAGATCTTTCGGTATGCCATTGAGAATGGTTAACCATAATATTATCCAAGAGTTCAGTAGCTTCTGCTAAAGTAATTTCCATAAAAGTGCCTCCCGCGGCCGAATCTAAAAGATTTCTAGAAGCAAAATTCAATCCGGCATAAAAGTTTTGCATAATCATCCACAACTTCAAACCATGAGTAGGGCAATTTCTAATCATCAATTTCATCCTAAGGGAGATGATCTAGTTGCTTAAAATTCATAATATCATTCCTAAGGGAGATGATCTTAGCGGGAGGAAAGTACTTGGAAATAAAATCATCTTTACACTTATTCAATGGATCAATACTATTTTTAGGCAAAGATGACAACCAAGTTTTAGCGCGATCCCTAAGCAAGAACGAAAATAACTTGAACTTAACAATATCATTATCCACATCTTTTTTCTTTTGCATATCGCACAAATCAACGAAATTATTAAGATGGGATGCGACATCTTCATTGGGAAGGCCAGAAAATTGATCTTTCATAACAAGATTCAGCAAAGTAGTATTAATCTCACAAGATTCCGCATTAGCATCGGGAGCACTTGGAGTACTAATAAAATCATTGTTGTTGGTATTGGAAAAGTCACACAATTTGGTATTATCTTGAGCCATCGTGACAAAGCACGCAATCCAACACACGAGCACACAAAAAGCAAGCGAAGAAGACGAACGGAAGAGGGGCGAAGAAAAGGCGAATCTTTTCAAAAATTATTTTAAAAGTGGGGGAGAGGAAAACAAGAGGCGAATGGAGAATAATGTAATGCGAGAGATGATAGTTTATGATGGGTACTTGGTATGTCTTGGCTTGGTGTAGATCTCCTCGGCAACGGCGCCAGAAATCCTTCTTGCTACCTCTTGAGCTTGCGTTGGTTTTTCCCTTAAAGAGGAAAGGGTGATGCAACAAAGTAGCATAAGTATTTCCCTCAGTTTTGAGAACAAAGGTACCAATCCAGTAGGAGACTACGCAACAAGCCACCGAATACCTGCACAAACAAACACCAACTTGCAACCAACGTGACAAAGGGGTTGTCGATCCCTTCATGGTTATTTGCAAAGTGAGATCTGATAGAGATGGATAAATGGTAAAGTAATATTTTTGGTATTTTTGGTTTATGGAACGGAAATTAAAAGATTGCAAAAGAAAGAAAATATGAAACTAGAATTGTAGATCGGAAACTTATATGATGGAAAATAGACCCGGGGGCCATAGGTTTCACTAGAGGCTTCTCTCAAGATAGAAGTTATTACAGTGGGTGAACAAATTACTACCGAGCAATTGATAGAAAAGCACAAAGTTATAACGGTATCTAAGGCAATGATCATGAATATAGGCATCACGTCCGTGTCAAGTAGACCGAAACGATTCTGCATCTACTACTATTACTCCACACATCGACCGCTATCCAGCATGCATCTAGAGTATTAAGTTCATAAAGAACGGAGTAACGCATTAAGCAAGATGACATGATGTATAGGAATTAACTCAATCAATATGATGAAAACCCCATCTTTTTATCCTCGATGGAAACAATACAATACGTGTCAGTTCCCCTTCTGTCACTAGGATCGAACATCATAAGATTGAACCCAAAGTTAAGCACTTCTCTCATTGCAAGAAAAACCGATCTAGTTGGCCAAACCAAATCGATAGTTCGAAGAGACTTACAAAGATATCAAATCATGCATATAAGAATTCAGAGGAGATTCAAATAATATTCATAGATAAGCTGATCATAAATCCACAATTCATCGGATCTCGGCAAACACACCGCAAAAGAGTATTACATCGAATAGATCTCCAAGAACATCGAGGAGAACATGGTATTGAGAATCAAAGAGAGAGAAGAAGCCATCTAGCTACTAGCTATGGACCCGTAGGTCTGAAGTAAACTACTCACGCTTCATCGGAGAGGCAATGGTGTTGATGTAGAAACCCTCCGTGATCGATTCCCCCTCCGGCAGGATGCCGAAAAAGGCCCCAAGATGGGGTCTACGGGTACAGAAGGTTGCGACGGTGGAAAAGTGGTTTCATGGCTCTCCTGGATGTTTTTGGGGTATAAGAGTATATATAGGCAGAAGAATTAGGTCAGGGGAGCTACGAGAGGCCCACAAGGTCGGGGGTGGGGGGGCCTCCATCCTTGTGGCCGCCTCGAGGCTCCTCTGACTTGCACTCCAACTCTCCTCGGTGTCTTTTGGTCCAAGAAAAATCATCGCGAAAGTTTTATTTCGTTTGGATTCCGTTTGGTATTTCTTTTTTGCGAAACTCTAAAACAAGGAAAAAACAGAAACCGGCACTGGGCTATAGGTTAATAGGTTAGTCCCAAAAATCATATAAAATAGCATATTAATGCATATAAAACATCCAAAACAGATAATATAATAGCATGGAACAATAAAAAATTATAGATACATTGAAGACGGATCAGCTGCCCGCCTCTGCAGGTCGCCATCCCTACCACCCTCAACGAATATCTGAGCAAGAGAAAAGAGGAGTGGCATGGGGTGGCTTAGAAGGAATCTCGCGACGCTCGCCGACGGTCACCAGACGTCGGAGGGAGAGGCGGCTGGGTCACTCGGGATCGAGCTCATGCTCGGGCGCTCGACACACAAGATGTGTGAGGAGAGTCAGGAGAAATGGATGAGGCAGATGGGGGTAGGGAGCGTTCGGGAGACTTCGCCTCGACGCGAACAAGTCGCTGGGATGACATGGCGAGTTCGCGTGCGCCAAGATATGTGCGGGCGGTCCAACGACAACAAGGGTGTTCAGGACGAGATTGCCACATATAGCATTATTCGGGAGTTATAGATTCCAAAAATATATATTGTAAATTCTACTCTATCTATATATCACATAAAAAAGTGAGCTCACACATGCCACACATATAACCAGACACGCACGTTTCCTAGTCACACACACACACACACACACTATAATGATGAAAACTATAATAACTTGATGAATCTCAATAAATTTTTACTACACACACCACCATATAGATATTATGCGGAAAACCTCACTAAGAAGTGCCTTTTTGAACCAAGAGGCTGGTATTTAATAATAATGTAAAAAGAGATAATGCACTATAGTATCATGGCTTGTTTGAAAAAATAATATCATATGTGCTATAGACGTGTTAAGCTAGTAAACTAGACTACAAAACATACAAAGTAATGGTTTCAATGGTATTATCACAATCCATGTAATGCCAAACAATTTATGTCTTATTTTGTGAAAAAAGAACCCAATCTAATTTTCTGATAAATGCACATGTTTTGCCTTTGTTTACATAGTTTTCAAATATTTGATCACTTTTTATTGTTGACATAAAGTAATCATCACATCAAACCGAAAACCTCAATATTGGGCAAAGATCAAATTTTACGGTGCTTCTTATCATGATACCTAAAATGTAACCATTTTCAAGGTGTAACCCTTTTTAGGGTTTATGCATATCTTTTTTTTTACTATTACTAAAGTAGTATATTGAGACAGGCTTTAATATTTTCTCAATACACTCCATGATTTATGAAATTTAAAACATTCTTTATGTTAGTTAGTCAAGTTGACATCTAAAAGAAGAAACGCGATATTTTTTTAGTAAAACGTAAAACCGCTCCTATTGATGCTGAAGCAAACAAACTTTCCTTAAACCCAAGTAGCCAAAGGGAAAGAAAAAACCCCAAGCCATGGCCTCCTCTTCCCTCTTCGCCGCCGGGCGCCGCCTTCTCCACTTGGGGCGCGGCAGGCTTCTCCAAGGCCGAGTCCGTCCCCACAATCCCACTCCTCTGCTCCTCCCTGTGCGCGCCGCATCCTCTCCTCCCTCCAACAGCGCCGAGAGGCCGCCGCGGCGACCCCCGGGCCTGCAGTCCACGCTGTGGCCGCTGGGCCACCCGGACACGCTTCTGGTGCCGGAGATCGAGCACTGGGCGGAGAAGCCCCGCAACCGCCTCCGCCCCGTGGAGCTCGAGCGCATCGTCAAAGAGCTCCGCAAGCGCCGCCGCCACCGCCAGGCCCTCGAGGTACTACCCTCCCCGTGCCCCATTAGCTGCCCGTCGGCTATTCGATGAAATGCGGCAGTAGCTTCCCATGGTTCTCTTCGCCCCTTTATCTCTTGCGGAGAAATGCGGGAAGTTCCCTGCCACTGACAGATGCGAGTAGGACATTTCTGAGATGGTGACCCGATATGTTTCTCATTGTTACCATGCTGCATAATCACGTGGATACTTGGACTTCTCAATGGGGAAACGGAAGTTCATGTGGAGATTCATATGGAATTGGGTACATCGAATGTATCACGTAGGATTTTGGCAACCCAGTTCTAAGAACCAAAATACCTATGAAAATTTTACAATCCAAAGAGGCGTTGAAAGAACTGCAAGGAAGATTTCCTTTCGACTCATTGCTTAGATGTTATGAGTTATGACTTTGCATGACTAGATGATCCGAGTACGGAACAGTAGCACATGGTGTATAAAGAAGAGGATGTCGTGTTCAATTTATTTTTATCTGCCGTATGTCACAGACTTGAAGTTTAGTGGAATGAGGAGTTTAATCTGGCATGTGTTTTATTTTTAACTCAATGTGGTCTGTAGTTAAAATACTTCTGCGCCAGTTAACCTGCATCTGCATTCATGTTTAGAGTTAACGTCAAACTATGGCAACCAGGGGTTTGCAGCATGTAAGCCATTAAACCCTTGAAGTATTTATAAAATAATAATAAGGCCATGCTTGGAATCGGTGTGTTTTTATACACCTGTATTTGTTTTCCAAGTGTATCTTACCTGCCATGTGCAAATTTCACCTGAGAATCAAAACGACGGATCGTGGTCTGTATATTTTACAGGGGCAAAAGCGCTAGAAACGACAATCCAATCAAGGCCTAATCCCTATAGTTTGTCGCTAGTAATTATGGGGTATTTTGCATACCCTTGAAATGCCTCATCAGTTTCTTTCCAAACCTTTACTTTGCACAGGTCTCCGAATGGATGAGTGCTAAGGGTCATGTCAGATTTTTGCCAAAGGATCATGCTGTTCACCTGGATTTGATCGGTCAAGTTCGTGGAATCGGAGCAGCAGAAGCCTATTTCAATCAACTGCCTGATAAAGATAAGACGGAGAAACCCTACGGTGCACTCCTGAACTGCTACACACGAGAACTCATGGTTGATGAATCCTTGGCTCATTTTCAGAAGATGAAAGAGCTGGGTTTTGTGTTCTGCAGTCTCCCCTACAACAACCTCATGGGCCTCTATACTAACATAGGACAGCATGAGAAGGTCCCTTCAGTGATAGCAGAGATGAAAAGGAGTGGTATCATGCCTGACAACTTCAGCTACAGAATTTGCATAAACTCTTATGGCACACGGGCAGATTTTTTCGGGATGGAGAACACCCTGGAAGATATGGAGTGTGAGCCTCAAATTGTAGTCGATTGGAATACCTATGCCGTTGCGGCGAGCAACTACATTAAGGGCAACCTAAGGGAGAAGGCAATCTCTGCCTTAAAGAAAGCAGAAGCAAAAATTGACATAAAAGATTCAGATACCTACAACCACCTGATGTCCCTCTACGGCCAGCTGGGGGACAAGTCAGAGGTGAAGAGGCTGTGGGCACTCCAAATGTCAAACTGCAAGAGGCATATTAATAAGGACTACACTACAATGCTTGCAATGCTTGTGAGACTTGATGAAATTGAAGAAGCTGAGGCCTTGTTGAAAGAGTGGGAGTCGAGCGAAAACACATTCGACTTCCATGTTCCGAATGTCTTGATCACTGGATACCGACAGAAGGACATGCTGGACAAGGCCGAAGCGCTGCTGGATGACTTCTTGAAGAAGGGAAAGATGCCTCCTTCGAGCAGTTGGGCCATCGTGGCAATCGGCTATGCTGAGAAAGGTGATGCTGCGAAAGCCTATGAGTTGACAAAAAATGCCCTTTGTGTTTACGCTCCGAGGAGCGGCTGGATCCCGAGGCCTGCGATGATTGAGATGATACTCAAGTATCTTGGAGACGAAGGTGATCTCAAGGATGTTGAAACTTTCATTCAACTGCTGCAAGCTGCTATGCCTATGAACTTAGATATGACCGACGTTTTGTCAAGGGCTCGTATGAGAGAAGAAAAGAAGGCTGGAGATGCAGAGAAGGAAGCCCTAAGCTCAACAAAGGCATCAGGATAATTTTACTGCAACTCTCAGGACCAACTTATTTCACCATGTAATTTATCTAGTTAGTTACCGGAATTTATTTGATATTTTACTCGAGTCTGAAACTTGCCATAAACAAATTGCTGCCCAGTTCTCCACAGGTTTGTAGCATAGTGCACCCGCATGAACAGCAATTTCTGATAAAATTGTAAAAAAAATGATTTTTTTTCCTGACGAACATCAACAAGTGTTCTAAAATCCTGCAAAATTTCGCCACAAAAAGGTATCCATAGTGGTCTGAGCCGAAAAAACAGAAGTGAGTGCTCCAAATGCGTCTTTTTGAGTCCTGAATTTTGTTTTTGTGGTTTACCGGCGTACACAGATGTCTTTTGTAAGTGAAATTTTACAGGTTATAACATACGTTGATGTTCAACCACATTTAAAAAAGTTTTGTCTATTGTTTTCGGATTTTTACTGTTCGCGCAGGAAAATCCATGTCGCATGTTGGCGAAAATGTAACTGTGCAACAATACATGTTAAGAAGACAATCAAATGGAATTTAAAGGGAGGAGGGTCAGCATGGCGTATCTGCAGCATCTTTCTATTTTGCATCTAACTTAACGTACCATAATGTATGAAAAGTTTCCAACAAAACCAACCATGGCCTGGAGAACAACCATGACATTATATTGGCAGGGGCATACACGAACACTTCATAAACTTTACGAATCATATGTCTTTGAACTGTGAAATGATGGCTAATACTTGTGTTCTCCAGCATCCAGCCTGAACCAAGGCAGCAAAAATGAAGGGGTAATACAAGACTAACAGGCCACTTAAGAGGTCTTATAAGTTATTTCTTCTGCAGCTGTCACATTTCAAGCAAACGTAGCACTACGATATCCAAGTTTAAAAGATGGATCTACGAAATACATTGGCATAACAATGCCATCAATAGAGCAATACGATATAGGACAGATGCTCAGAAACACCATAAGACGACGACAATATAGCGCCAGAATATCCGCTACTCCGAGAGAGTGGACTTCAGCTCTCCACTCTTTTCCAGCTCGAGAACAATGTCACAGCCCCCCATCAGTTCTGATTTGTAGTAGAGTTGGGGGAAGGTGGGCCAGTTCGAGTATGTCTTCAGACCTTGTCTAACTTCCTCATCAGATAGAATGTCAAAGGACCCAAAGCTTATCCCTGCTCCTTTCAAGGCATTCACCACTTTCGAACTAAAGCCGCAACGTGGATTATCTGGGTTGCCCTTCATGAACAGCATCACTGGGGATGAGGAAATTAGGGCCTCGAGTCGGTCCTCTAGGCTCTCTTTCCGAATAATCCCTTTCTCAGTCAGAACCTTCTTCAGTTCCCCACTCTTATGCATCTCCATCACTATGTCCGAACCACCAACCAGTTCACCCTTGATGTACACCTGAGGGTAACTAGGCCAGTCTGATAGAACCTTTAGACCTTGCCTAACCTCATCATCTGAAAGAATGTCAAAACTTGAGAAAGGAATCTTCTCCTGCTTAAGAATATGAACGACCTTCCCACTGAATCCACACTTGGGCTCCTCAGGTGAACCTTTGATAAATATCATCACTGGGTTAGAATTAGTGAGGCTCTCCAAACGAGCTTTCTGAGCTTCCGTAAGCCCAATTGCCTCAGGACTCTGTTCATTTGCAGATTCAGACATCACTGGCTCCTCAATTTTGCTTCCTTGTTGCGTGAGAGGAATGTTGTGCTCCTTTAATACATCCTTCAGTTCACCACTTTCATGCATGGCAATAACAATATCACACCCACCAAGCAGCTCACCTTTGCAGTACAACTGAGGAAAAGTTGGCCAGTTAGAGAACTTCTTCAGTCCTTCACGTACTTCATTATCTGTAAGGATGTCAAAGCTCCCAAATTCAACACCTTCCTGCTTCAAAATGTCAACCACCCTTCGGCTGAAACCACACCTTGGTTCTTCTGGATTTCCCTTCATAAATAAGATGACAGGATGGGAGTTGACAAGCTGCTCCAAACGCTTCTTCAGTGTACTTTCAGCAGCAGAAGATCCATTTTGCCGTGCCATTTCTTGGACCTTTTCGAGTACAGCAGGCCCAGCAGCCACCCCCAAGCTAGCAGGTGCAGCAGGCTGAGCAACATTGGCAGGCCCAGCTAACTTTGCAACCTTATTGGCCAGGCTGGCTGGGTTTGCGCCCTCCAAGGTATCAACAGGTTTGCCTTCCTGAAAAGAGATAAACCATGAACCAATGACAACCTCTTACAAAGAAGGCAATATAGAAAACTTCCAAAGCATTCGATAAAATATACTCCCTCCGTCCGAGAAAGCTTGTCCCTCAAATGGATGTATCTAGCACCAAGTTAGTGCTAGATACATCCATTTGAGACAAGCTTGGGACAAGTTTTTTCAGACGGAGGGAGTAGTGAGCTAAGCAAATATCACCTTTTTCACAGCCTAACCTCACATATGTGCAGGGCAAACACAGCATCCCAAGGCTGTGTGACACATAGGTTGGCATTACAAAGGAATCTCACGATAACAACAAAATGCCAAGTGAAGCCCTGATTAACTAGCCTAGCAAACAAAGACATCGCCGACCTCATGAGGCCCCATCGCAATATCATTAGATTGGTTCTAGTCGTACAGAACATTTCATTGTCCATACAACACTATAATGACATGTACCAAAAGAAACAGACGTCCATGCTAGGATGAACCAATTAACTAGTACAGTCATGCAAAATCTTTAGGGTAGGCAGGAGTGTGTATCTAACTTCATTATCCCACAGTATATGGGGCATGGGCACACATAAGTTACGTCATTGCTTGCAGAATACATCATTCTTAACAATAATATCAACACACGCCTCATCATGAGGGCAGAGCACATGCTTGATTTTTTTCCCTTTAAAACTGGACAAGAGAACTCGTGCAATTCAACTTTAACAAGGAAGAAGGGTACCGTGAGTCCGTGACCCTACCAGGATTTGATATCAAGTACAAACAATGTAAAGAGGTTTATTAGCATGAACAAATCATGTTGCATGACAACTGTAAACAGTAAATACCTTGCATAAAACAAAGTATGGCACTGCTGTAACTCCATATGCCTCTGAAATTTCCGGTTGTTCTTCAGCCTCAACCTGACAGAAGTTACCAACATGACGAGGATAAACAAGAAAAGGATTCAGATATCCAAATTACAAAATGGTGTGTCATTAGCAGACGATAAAGAATGGATCATAATTATATGACTAAAGAACACTACAAAATAGGCAAAGGATAATAGTCACAAAGTTGAAATATTTGTTTAGATCAGTCTTTTACTAGAATCTCGGTCCGATGGCATCACACGGTGAAATTATTAGACAGCGGACCAGTAGCAAAAAATATCTACAGAGGGTTCGAGAAAGGTACCACTTGATCCCATATACTTGTACCTAAATTCAGTCTAATGGAAGAACAAAGGGTTTCAATCGCAAGTTAGTGGTCTTGGTTACCCTTAGCTGTCATTCCACACTCTTATAGCTGAGTCTATCTATAACAAACGGGAAGAGCCAAGGGTTTCAAGCACAAACGGGTTGAATTCAGCTGTTATCTCATGAGCCCATACCTAATGTGGGGAGGGAAACGCTGCAAGCACAAGTGGGGCTGGATTCAAGTTAATCAACCGCATACACATCACATGTTAACTACACACTACAGATAGTGCTTGTCGCATCGCATAATAACTAAATAAACATGAATAATCACAATATAAATAATAATCAAACATGCGAAAAAAGTAACTTGGACAGCAGCATGAATCACGCGCCAGAACCCTAAACGCGAACCGCGAATCTGTACCCAGGGGCCTAGACCGCCGCCGAAGGATCACGATCCACCGGAAACCGGCCCGAACCCAAATCTACCGCGACTACATGAGAGGAATCAGAGTGCAGCAGGCAGCGCGTGCGTACCCTGAGGAAGAGCGCGTGGGGGAAGTCGACGGCGAGGTGCGCGAAGACCTCGTCCATCTGCTTGGAGGCCTCGCACCAGGCCGCCCAGAAGTGCACCGCGGCGGCCCGCGCGCCGCCGACCGCCGCGTCCAGCTCCGCCCTCGACCCCACCTCCCTCACCGCCCCGCCGCCGCTCGCCATCGCCGCCTCCGCTCCCTCACACTTCCCCACCAAAAAACAGCAATCGACGGCGAGAGCGCTTGAGATGGTAGCTACCAGCGGGGGCGATCCGGGGAGAGAGACGACGGACGATGACTCGTGCCGAGGGGTTGCGACCTGGGGTTTTCCTCTCCAGCCCCGTGCGGTGCGACGGCGACGGAAGATTCCAGAAGGGGCCGGAAGCCCGGAACTGACCGACCTAGGCTGTTTGGGCCTGGCCGGAGCGGGCTAACGGCCCAAGAGACAAAAGAATCGGTCTGATGACGCGGACCCACGCGGCCGGCCCGGCAAAAAGCCAGAGGCTGCTGCGGCGGCGGGGTCCAGCCGCCGTCCGGGGGTCCCTCCCCTCCCCTCGCCCCGGCCGACGAGTCTATATAAATCCGAAGCATTTCTCAGCTGCCCTCGGGCGGCCAAAAACGAAACCCTAGTAGTAGTTGCCACAAAACCCTTCTCCTGAATCCCACACGCTGCCTCCACCAATTCAGATCTGGGCCTGATGATGGTCTCCTGACCTTCCGTTCACTCTTTTCAGTTTGATTCTCTTGAGGTTTGTGTGAGTTTGCTCGATGGTTTGGATCGGTGATGCTCTTGTAGAAATACTGCGTTATCTTCCTGATCAACGTGAGGCCGCCGCGATGAGCGGCGGCTTCCTGATGACACCATTATCTCGCTGAGATCCAAGGCGCAGGCAACCTCGCATGCCTTTTGTTTTTGTTTTCCTTTGTCTCTTTGGCCTGTTTTCCTCTGGATGTTACTTTGAAAAGTTAGAAGGGAGATCAGTGTTATGAAGTTCTATCTCTCAACCTCTCTCGCTAGCACTCTTTGAAAAATTGCATAGAAAAGCTGAGAAAAAGGACCGCAATAATTTTAGGTGGCTAGTTTAGTTGTATGTATTTACAGAAATACATCACATTTTCTAGTTAGAAAGCTTTTGCGGCAAAAAAGAGCAGGATTTTGCCGCCTCTTACCAACTAAATTTGCCAAAGAATTCCCCTCTCAGCTAACGTTTGTGAGAAGCCATGTATCTAAAAATTCACGATCAGATAAGAAGCATCACTCGGATCAATTTCCATTGATTCAATCTCCTACGAACAAAATCATTCCTCAAATCAAGCTCAACATCATCAACATTGTACAAGCAGTTTGACAACATGATTACACCAAGCGATGGTTCAGAAATTATGTAGCCATTTTAACCACATCTTAAAACAAAATAAAGATCGTGAGCAGTGCAACATGTATATTGTTTATGGATACTACTATTCAGATAAGCAGCAGCACTAGGATAAGTTTCCGTTGATCCAATTTCCTATGAACAATCACTCCTCAAATCAGCATCAATATTGTACACAACCAGGTTGACAACACGAATACACCAAGCGATAGTGGAGAAATAATGTGGCCATGTCTCAAGCAAAATAAATATCGTGAGCAGTGGAACATGTATATTGTTTATGGTTACTACAACCCAGTCTAGCAGTTTTGCTGGATTGTACCTGGTTGGCAGACAGGCGTGTCTGCGAACATAAACATCATAGATACAACACGATTACAAGCAAAATAAATGTCAGCATCTCTAGCATACACTGTTCCCAGTATAGTCATGCATGCTTATTTCCAGCTGTTCTAGTAGATTTACAAAGGCTCTGGCAGAAAAGTATAGCTCATTTCTGGCGTTAGCGAGGCCTGGTCCATGAGCTTAACCCACGAATTATGCCATATATCCATCAGCTGCAAAGAAAGGAAGTGACTTCAGTGGCATAACCTGCTCCTGCAACAAAGGGAATGTGAATGTGGTTGTGGTGAGTTCAGATCCAAGTAGACTCGTCAGCAAAACAGCAAGCAAAGGGAGCTTAAATGTGTACTGATGATACCTCGGCGTTCTCCAGATGTTCCGCAGGGAAATGGAGCCCAGTGGAACAGTTCTCCAGCACCTCAGGGGTCTTCATCCACGCCTTGTGGGCTTCGATAGACTTCAGCTTGTAGCGAAACATCTGCAAAAATAAATCCAGTTTTCAGGACCATCTTATTCACACAAAGCTCAAAGTGTAGACAGTAGCTGATCATGTGCTCCTCCAAACCTCAGACAACGAAATAGTTGGCTTTTCGAGCTCATCTCCCTCGACGTGAATCCCTGTACCCTGACATTCTGGGCAAAGGATGGACATTATTTTGCTCTTTGGAGCTGTTTTCGCCTTTCTTCCTCGTTTGCTCTTTCCCATCTTTGCAATTTGATCAGCCAGCACCTCGTATTGGCACAAAATTGTCCAGTGAAGTAAGCATGAAGTATGGAATAGATGAAAAGCCTGGAAAAAAAACATGTTGTCACAGCATAAGGCTTTGAATTTAAAGATGGAATTATCTAGCTAAATTTGTTTGAAAAGAAAGCAGCATATGTTTGTACTGTACTAAGGAATCTCAGATAACAGTTAAACATAGTTATGTCTCTACTCACAAAAGACTTTTTCAAGACCTAACTTTCTTATTGTATTTTCTTTCTGTTTTTTCCTCTATAAAGAGAAGTAATTAGGGCTCGCTTTGCCTAAATGAAACAGAAAGTGTTTGGAATTACTAACCCCACTGGAGTTTCTACTGCTGCAAGCTAGGTTTCCTGTGCTGCAGTTCAGCAAGGTGGCTACATCCTTTCCAGGAAGCATTGATCGTCCACAAATATCACAAACTTTCTCAGCAGCAAGTCGCTTCTGCTTCCTCAGCTCTCTCCTCATAGACTTGCTGGACAAGGGGCTGACTTGAAGATTGCATGAGGTACCTGTTGGGGAGCCAGTAACAATAGCTTGACTTCTGCTGTCATGGGTATGGCCATTAGACTCTTCTGAAGATGCTTCTTGATCAGAAAACGACTTCTTCCTTCGCTTTCCACGATGTCCAGCCTCATCAATGACAAAGAAAGATCCAGCAGAGATGGGAAGGTCCTGATCTTCAGAAGGCCACTTCCTTCCCAACTCATATGCATAAGAGAAGTTGACTATGGCAAAACCAGATTGTTCATAGATGGTACATGCCTCAGAGCCCTGTGAGGCTTCTTCTCCTACCCAAGCACACCAGATTTTGCTGATCTTCTTACGACCTTCGCTAGTTTCAGCAATCTTGTACGCAATGTTTCCATAACCCAGGAGATGCACAGGCAAATTCAACACAACATCCTTTATCAACACGCTAGGAATAACAAGCGGACCATCGGTTTCGCTGCGGTTTGACAGAGCACTATCTTCAGTTATGGCAGAAGATCTACCATTCGGACGTCCATTTGCACCACTGAATGAGCCTTTTGCACCATTGTGGGAGCTCGAACCATCTCTCAACCTTGATGTCACCTCAGTGCCATTCCCTGCAAAGTCAGGATGGGGAACCAGAGCAAGTTCGCTGGTGTTATGCGAGCTTGAGTCCAGCAAGAGTGGATCATTCTCGCGTGAGTTGTTGAAGAAGAGCACACCATCATTGAACGGCCATGGCATGGGCCCAAACAGGGTGACCTTGGCCTCGGCATACCGCCGTGAGTGCAGATTCCCCTTGAGGTGATCAAACAGCACATTGTCGCTGAAGCACTCGGTGAGGCAGATGGTGCAGAAGAAGATGACGCGCTTCCCGACGCGCCGGAGCTCCACATAGGTGTGCCCATTCTGCCGCACCTCCCGAAGCGTGGCCTTGGCAGCAATCTCACGGATATCCACAGGAGCATTCCTTTGCAGCACCAAATCCTTCCCCACCATGGTGAAATCCCCTCGATTTACCACCACCAGTCCCTTCTATTCCGCCTCTCTGGCTTACAAATCCCTCCAAATCAACCTCCAACACTGATTTTCCCTCTTTGAAACTCTCTCAAGTTTCCACACACAAAAAAAAGTCACCGCACTTGAGATCTTAGTTTCCTCCCGAGCCCTAAGATTGCAAGCTTCTTAACAAAAAGAGACTGTAACTGGTAGTACACGAATAGAACCTAACACGGACGGTCGTATTCGTATCTTTCCAGCCATGGGAATGGAAGCAAGCGTGAGGAATCTGCCCAGCAGCGCGAACTCCTCGCCGGTGGCACCAACCCTAGTCATCAAATCAAACACGGGAGGCAGCAAACCCTAGACTCCTGACGCCCGCCAAATTGGCGCGCCGGGGGGTGGGGTGGGGAAGCGCGGCTGGCGAGAAACCTAGCAGAGGACGACGACGAGTCGAGGCTGCTGTGGCGGGGGAGGAGGAGGAGGCTGATGCAGGCTGCGGACGGTGCTCGGCGAGGCGGCGGAGGAGCGGAGGCGGCAGTCGGACAAGAGCGCCGAGGGCGACGAGGCCATGTAGTGCCAACACGGCGGCGAGGGAGGTCGTCGGCGCGCGGAATTCGCCCTCCCTTTTTTTCGATTGTTTGCTTGGACGGGGAAGTTTGGTCTGGAGGGTGGTGGACAAGGATGGGGAAGGTGCGCGAGGAGAGGGGAAAAGGAGGCAAGCGCGTGGCGTGTCTGGACTCTGGATTGATGGACGAAGGCGGGGTGAAAGAAAACGGGACGGGCAGGTAGCTGTACCAAAACCCGGCGGGTTCACAAATTCCTCTTCTTCTTTTTTGCGGGAGGGTTCACAAATTCCATATCCTATAAATCCAATTTGTATCCTTTAAATAAATCCAAATCGTATGCTTTATTTCAAAAAAGTTATTTTTAGGAGATTAAATTTCTTCATCTCGTAGAT
Organism: Triticum aestivum; assembly: GCF_018294505.1. Classification (NCBI taxonomy): domain Eukaryota; kingdom Viridiplantae; phylum Streptophyta; class Magnoliopsida; order Poales; family Poaceae; genus Triticum; species Triticum aestivum. The sequence goes on from NC_057794.1 coordinate 303,506,849, forward strand.
CCTCTACATCTTGATTTTCAAAAAAGAAAAATATTTTACTCCTTTTCAAATGTTTGTATACAAGCTTTTATTTGGGCATATGTTTTCATAACATGTTTAATTCTAAACTTGATATAGGATACATACGAAATATAATGCCGAGCTGTTAGAACTTTTGTTATTGATTCAAGGTGCATATTAGTAAGAACATACTCCCTACGTCCCAAAACAAATGTCTTGAGCTTAATACAAATTTGTACTAGAGCTAGTACAAAGTTAAAACACTTATTTTGGGACGGAGGGAATAGTAATTTCTATAACTAAGTGCTTAAAATTGCAATGGCTCCCACAAGAAGAAATGTTCGTGCTGATCCAAGGGAGAATGGATTAAATCATTACAACAACATATGTGTAATGTTCTGGATCAGCAGAGGATTCACTTAGTTTGGGACGAATGGAGTGCAAGCTGAAGCATCTTACATTTTCTTCTCCGGGCTTGCATCTCATTGACTTGAGCTTGCATCTCCTTGATTTGGACTTGCTTTTCGTTGATTTGGACTTAATTCTCGTGTGTATCTATCAGCGCAACATCTAGTTTTTCTCTCAGTGGTCGCTAATAGTAACCTAGCATTTGGTTTACGTAAAGCTTTAAAAGATCGCCCATATCCATCTGCTGCAAGTGAATCCTCTTTGCATGTGTGTAATGTTTTGAGCAACGAGATTCATATACCAAATTGCTAACACAGAGGAATTTGTGTTATACCTTGCTTTCACGGCCCCACAAGCGAAGAAGTCTCGCTTGGGGTTCTTAGGTGTGTGTCAGGTTTTTTGAACAATGTGGTATTGCAGCTGCAAAGGAGTAAGGAGGGAAGGGGCTCGCTAGATTTGGGGCGGCATCCATGCCAACGGTGTATGATCTGCGAGTGGATCCGATAAAGGTGCTACTGTAGTGCGATGAACCGCCGAGTGGGCATGCCACCACGAGGAGGTCATGTTCAAGCCGATGGCAGTGGTAATAAAGAGGACTATTTCACTCTGTCGGCCTGCATGCACTCGCGGGCGAGGCTCCTACCTCTTCCCCAACCTCATGTGGCTTCATTTTCGGTCACATGGGGCTCGCCGATGACTGATTGATGCATTGCAATAGCAGTGATGACAACAAAGAATTTAGCATAAGCCCTAAGCCGATGTCATCGACAGAGGAGAAGGTGGGGGAGGGTGTGACGCCCCCGATTCTATCGTACACTAATCATACACGCAAACGTGTATGATCAAGATCAGGAACTCACGGGAAGATATCACAACACAACTCTACAAATAAAATAAGTCATACAAGCATCATAATACAAGACAGGGGCCTCGAGGGCTCAAATACAAGAGCTTGATCATAGACGAGTCAGCGGAAGCAACAATATCTGAGTACAGACATAAGTAAGCAAGTTTGCCTTAAGAAGGCTAGCACATACTGGGATACAGATCGAAAGAGGCGCAGGCCTCCTGCCTGGGATCCTCCTAAACTACTCCTGGTCGTCGTCAGCGGGCTGCACGTGGTAGTAGGCACCTCTGGTGTAGTAGGAGTCGTCGTCGACGGTGGCGTCTGGCTCCTGGGCTCCAACGTCTAGTCGCAGCAATCGGGTAAAGAAAGGGGGAAAAGAGGGAGCAAAGCAACCATGAGTACTCATCCAAAGTACTCGCAAGCAAGGAGCTACACTACATATGTATGCATTGGTATCAAATGGAATAAGGGTATCATAGGTGGACTGAACTGCAGAATGCCAGAATAAGAGGGGGATAGCTAGTCCTTTCGAAGACTACGCTTCTAGTGACCTCCATCTTGCAGCAGAAGAAGAGAGTAGATAGAAAGTTCACCAAGTAGCATCGTGTAGCATAATCCTAACTGATGATCCTCCCCTCGTCGCCCTGTGAGAGAGCGATCACCGGTTGTATCTGACACTTGGAAGGGTGTGTTTTATTAAGTATCCGGTTCTAGTTGTCATAAGGTCAACGTACAACTCCAAGTCGTCCTGTTACCGAAGATCACGACTATTTGAATAGATTAACTTCCCTGCAGGGGTGCACCACATAACCCAACACGCTCGATCCCATTTGGCTGGACACACTTTCCTGGGTCATGCCCTGCCTCGGAAGATCAACACGTCGCAGCCCTACCTAGACACAACAGAGAGGTCAGCACGCCGGTCTAAATCCTATGGCGCAGGGGTCTGGGCCCATCGCCCATTGCACACCTGCACGTTGTGAGGGCGTCCGGAAGCAGACATAGCCTAGCAGGCATTCCAGTCCAATCCGATGCGTGCCGCTCAGTCGCTGACGTCACGAAGGCTTTGGCTGATACCACGACATCGAGTGCCCATAATTGTCCCCGCGTAGATGGTTAGTGCGTATAGGCCAGTGGCCAGACTCAGATCAAATACCAAGATCTCGTTAAACGTGTTATCTTGAAATAACCGCGAACGCCGACCAGGGCCAGGCCCACCTCTCTCCTAGGTGGTCTCAACCTGGCCTGTCGCTCTGCCACAAAGATCCACTCAGAGGGCCGTCGGGACAAATGTCCTTTCGGACCCAATCCGTGAATCACTCGCGGGTACTCCTACGAGCCGACCCATCTTTAGTCACCACAAGTATCATATATTATGTATATAAGTATATACCCGTGACCACCTTCCGAGTGATCATGGCCCAGTAGTATAGTGTGGCAGACGGACAAGAATGTAGGGCCACTGATGATAAACTAGCATCCTATACTAAGCATTAGGATTGCAGGTAAAGGTAACAACAGTAGTAGCAAGGACAGGCTATGCATCAGGATAGGATTAACGGAAAGCAGTAACATGCTACACTACTCTAACGCAAGCAATATAGAGGAGAGTAGGCGATATCTGGTGATCAAGGGGGGGCTTGCCTGGTTGCTCTGGCAAGAGAGAGGGGTCATCAACACCGTAGTCCTACTGGGTAGCAGCGGCGTCGGTCTCTGTGTCTAGCAAGAGAAGAGGGGTAAGAAACAATAAATATAATGCAAACAAATGCATGACGATGCATGACATGACAAAGTGCGATGCTAGGTGTGCCCTAACATGGTACGAGGTGGTACCGGTGAAGGGGGAAAACATCCGGGAAATTATCCCGGTGTTTCGTGTTTTCGGATAGATGAACCGGAGGGGGAAATTTGTGTGTTTGCTATGCTAGGGATGCGTGGCGGACGGACGGGCTGCGTATACAGATTCGTATCGTCATTCTGAGCAACTTTCATGTACAAAGTTTTTCCATCCGAGCTACGGTTTATTTTATATTAATTTTAAAAGATTGAAATCATTTTTAGGATTTATTTAATTAATTAAATCAACATTATCCAGAAGTGTTTGCTTACGTCAGCATGACATCAGTAGTTGACCTGGTCAACCTGACAGGTGGGTCCCACCTTTCAGTGACACATTTAATTATCCAGTTTAATTAACCTAATCAGGATTAATTAGGGGGGTGGGCCCCACTGTCATTGACTAGATAATTAACTAACAACAGTTAGCTTAATTAGCCATTTGGTTAATCTTAATCATGATTAATTACTTTAATTAATTGTTTAGTTTAATTAATCAAGATTAATTAAGTTAATTAGTTATTTAGTTATTATTTTATTTATTATTCATTTTTTAAAGCCTCTTTTTTTTAACGTTCTGGGGCATGGGGCCCCACTGTCATAGGCCCCGGGGGGGGGGGGGGGGGCTTAACGGGCGCTGGGTTTTCGGGCGCTCGGGTGCGGGCGCCGTTCCGGGCGAGGCGCCCATCGGGATGGACCCGAGGCGACGGGGCGGGTGCGTGTGTGCGCCGGAGCGCCGGCGCCTGGCGTGTGGTCGCGGCGCAGCGGGTGGAGGTGACTCAGGGGCAGCGGCGCGCGTGCGCTAGGGCGGCGATGGCGCGGCCGGACGAAGGCGAGGCGGGTGCGGGGAGCAGGGGCGCGGCCCTGAGCGGAGGCGGCCGGAGACGGACGGAGGCAGCAGCAAACGAGCAGCAGCGGCAGCTAGCAGATCAGCCACTAGGAGCAGCAGCACGGGCGGCGCCGAAGCACAGCAGGGGCACGACCGCGGCGCGGTGAGCGCGCCAGGGCACGGGCGAGGAGGTGGGCACGGTCGCGGTGACCGCGGCCACTGGCCGGAACTCCGGCGGCACGGGGTGGCACAACGGAACGACGAACAGAGGGGAGACGAGGGGAATTGGCATGGCACTCACAGGGGAAGGCAGAGGTCGGGGCAATGGGCTTGGCGGAGGTCGGGGACGATAGCGACGTTGGGGAGGAAGTCCGGCAAGGCGGCGAGGGCGCGGTGAGGACCGACGAGGAAAGGCGGGGACGGGGCAATCCGGCGCGGCGGGAGTAAGGACGACGTGGTGCACGAGGAAGAGGAAGGAGGTCGGGAGGTGCGGCGCCTGCGAGGTGGTGCCACGGTGGAGGACCGAGGCGCGATGGGGCGGCGATGCACGTCGAGGCGATGGGGGTCGGGGCGCCGTTTTCCCGATCCAGTTTGGGAGTAGAGGGAGGAGTGAGTGGGGTTCGTGGCAAAGGGAGTGGGTGCGGTTAGGGCTTGGTAGTGGGCAGGGGAGGATAAGGAGGTGTTGGCTGGGCCGGCCGGTCCATCGGCCAGCTGGGCCAGTTGGGCCAGGGGGCCTTTTCCTTTTCCCTTGGCTTTTCCCTTTATTTATACTTTTCTGTTTTTTTGTTCCCACCTATTATAGTTTCAATAATATACCAAAGTGGCACCTAAATTGGGGTTACCAATTATGCAATGCCACATCAATTTTCTACCCAAGTAGAAATAGTTTTGATAATGGTTTAATATTTAAAAGCATTTAAATAATAGTTTTGCGGCAAAACAAACTTAACATGTAAAAAAATAATTCATACAAGACACAAGAGATTCATGTCCCCTTTTACTATATTGCTATAGATGCCATTGAAAAAACTACAAGAAAAATGTAAAAAATTTGGGAGAACAAGATTACCCTGCACAGTGCCAAATTGATTCGCACTTCCCTCAACAACAACAAAAAACAAATCAATTCCCACCAAATAAAGAGTAATGTCCCTTTTTATATGATTACAGATGCCATGATCTCGAATTTCAATTTTTGAATCCACGTTATGTTGAATTCGAATATATCGTTAGGTGACCTTGCGGTTTATAATTGATGTAGTCGTACATTTTGATCTTCCATCATATATGAACATTTTACTCCACCATGTGAACATATATATTCTCGTCTACCATATGGACTAAATTTGAATCAATTTTCCTTATTTGAATACGATTGTTGTCAAGTTATACAATAATTTAAATATTATCTTAATAACAAAAAACATACATATAGCAGTAATCATATTTCACTATGAACTACATGTACCATACGCTCTCCAATTCAAATATTTGTATCCATTTTATGTTGAATTCAAATCATAGTACATTATTGGTCTAGGTAGCGAGATGTTTGGGATAATCTGAACCCTGTTTTCATACGTATAATTTTTGGCTGAATTGGGACAAGTTTTGGTATAAGCCTCTTGCAAAACCGGAGATTCTCTCAACAAGCCTCGCGGTTCTGAGAGGGAACGTGTCACCTTTGTGTGCGAAACGATATACGCTGCCTCCACCCTGATTTTTTTTACAGAGGCAACATAGAACTATATGAGTGCCCTGTTAAATTTTGGAATTATTTCAGGTTCATTTGGCCTTTTTATACATTAATTGAGTTTCTGGACTTTTAATGTGCATAATCTAAATATGAATTGCATGCACATGCTCCGGTGCACCAAAGTGGGTTGAAAAATCACATGTGTGTCCTTGGTTGAATTTCTAGGTCCCATGGAAGAAATGAGAATGAAATTCAAACATCTGGGCGTCATGACTCGGCCGAGAACATCGAGAAACTTTGATTTTAAATTCATGTAAATCCAAAACTCGCGTGGAAATCATGAAACTTGACATGGTGTCATGTCATGACACTAACATGTTGTGGTAAAAAATTGGGCCAATTTGGAAGCTCGTGATTCTAAGAGGGAACGTGCCACCTTTGAGTGTGAAATGATATACGCTGCCCCCTTGAGTTTCTTAACAAAGGCAACATAGAACTACATTAGTGCCCTGTTAAATTTTAGAATTATTCCGGGTTCGTTTGTCGTTTCTTATATATTAATTGAGTTTATGGTCATTTAATGTGCATAAGTCAAAATTGAACTACAAGCACATGCTCTCGTGCACCAAAGTTGGTTGAAAAATCATATTTGTGTCCTCGGGTGAATTTCTAGGTCCCATGCAAGAAATGAAAATAAAATTAAAACATCTGGGCATCGTGGCTCGACCGAGAACATTGAGAAACTTGGTTTTAAAATTCTTGTAAATCCAAAACACATCTGAAAATCATGAAACTTGGCATGGATGTCATGTCATGGTACTACCATGTTGGGGTAAAAAATTTGGCCAAATAGGAACGGATTTTGGTATAAGCTTCTTGCAAACCGAATCTTCTCTCAAGAAGGCTCGTGGTTCTGTGAGGGAATGTGCCACCTTTGAGTGCGAAATGATATACGTTGTCCCCCTTGAGTTTATTTACAAAGGCAACATAGAACTACATGAGTGCCCTGTTAAATTTTGGAATTATTCCGCTTCGCTTGGCCTTATTTATACATTAATTGAGTTTTTGGTCATTTAATGTGCATAATTCAAATTTTAACTACAAGCACATGCTCCCGTGCACCAAAGTTGGTTGAAAAATCATATTTGTGTCCTCGGGTGAATTTCTACTCCCTCCTTCCATCTATATAGGTCCTAATGCGTTTTTCGAGGCTAACTTTGACCAAACGTTAGAGCAATAATATATGACATGCAACTTACACAAAGCATACCTTCAAATTTGTATGTCAAAGGAGCTTCCAATAATATAATTTTCATAGTATACATCTCATGTGCTATTAATCTTGTCAATAGTCAAAGGCTGTCTTGAAAAACACATTAGGCCCTATATAGATGGAAGGAGGGAGTAGGTCTCATGCAAAAATGAGAATAAAATTCAAACATCTGGGCATCGTGGCTCGGTCGAGAACATTGAGAAACTTGGTTTTAAAATCATGAAACTTGGTATGGTGTCATGTCATGGTAGTACCATGCCGTGGTAAAAAAAATTGGCTGAATAGGAACAAATTTTGGTATAAGCTTCTTGCAAATCGGAGCTTCTCTCAAGAAGGCTCGTGGTTCTGGGAGGGAACGTGACACCTTTGTGTGCATAATTCAAATTTGAAATACAAGCACATGTTCCAGTGCACTAAAGTTGGTTGAAAAATGACATGTGTGTCCTCGGGTAAATTTCTAGGTTCCATGCATGAAATGGGAATGAAATTCAAAATTTTGGGCGTCGTGGCTGGGTTGGAAACATTGAGAAACTTAGTTTTTTAATTCCTGTAAATCCAAAACACGCATGAAAATAATGAAACTTGGCTTGGTGCCATGACATGGCACCAACATGATGTGGTAAATTTGCAGTCCGATTTGCGAAGGCGTACACATTAACAATCAACAAAGTCATTTTGGAACAAGTGCTGTCACGTTACAATCGGAAACACAAGTATTATTGAAACCGTGGGCGTTCTACTTACTAGTACCATTTACGTGCCGCCACGTGTCCCATTTTTTATTAGCTAGGAGGCGCCATGCAGGGTAGCTATTTGAGTACGAGAGGCGTGCGATCAGACCCCTGCGCGTGCTTATTGGGAGGAGAGCCCTTTGACCTCCATCTGCCATCCACCTCTCTTCCAAGGTCTCTGTAACGCCCTCGATGCGGCTATATCTCCCACGTGTCGAAGCACGACTTAGAGGCATAACCGCATTGAAAGCAATGTCGCAAGTGAGGTAATCTTCACACAACCCATGTAATACAATAGGGGAAAAAGATACATAGTTGGCTTACAATCGCCACTTCACACAATTACATGAATAAAGCATTACAACATCCAAATATAATCAAGGTCCGACTACGGAGCCAAAATAAAAGAAGAACCCTGAATGCGACAAAGGTCCCCGATCGTCCCCAACTGGGCTCCACTACTGATCAACTAGAACGAAACAACATAAAGGACAAGGTCTTCATCGAGCTCCTCCTGAGCTTGGTTGCGTACCTGCAAGCTGGTTTTTGGAAGTATCTGTGAGCCACAGGGACTCAGCAATCTCGCACCCTCGCGATCAAGACTATTTAAGCTTATGGGTAAGGTAAAGGTATGAGGTGGAGCTGCAGCAAGCGGCTAGCATATATGGTGGCTAACATACGCAAATGAGAGCGAGAAGAGAAGGCAAAGCATGGTCGATAAAAGTATGATCAAGAAGTGATCCTAAAACAACCTACGTCAAGCATAATCTCCAACACCGTGTTCACTTCCTGGACTCCGTCGGAAAGAGACCATCACGGTTACGCACGCGGTTGATGCATTTTAATTAAGGTCAACTTCAGGTTTTCTACAACCGGACGTTAACAAATTCCCATCTGCCCATAACCGTGGGCACGACTTTCGAAAGTTCAAATCCCTGCAGGGGTGTCCCAAGTTAACCCATGACAAGCTCTCACGGTCAATGAAGGAATAGACCTTCTAGCGGGAAGACCCGATCAGACTCGGAATCCCGGTTACAAGACATTTCGACAATGGTAAAACAAGTCCAGCAAAGCCGCCCGATGTGCCGACATTCTGATGGGAGCTGCACATATCTCATTCTCAGGGCAACACCGGATAGGTCAAGCTACGAGTAAAAACCATCCCTCAAGTTTCCCCAAGGTGGCCCCGCAGGCTGCCCATTTCGGACCAACACTTAGACAAGCCTGGCCCGGGGGGTTAAAATAAAGATGACCCTCGGGATGCGCGACTCCCAAGGGAAAAAGGCTAGGTGGCGAATGGTAAAACCAAGGTTGGGCCTTGCTGGAGGAGTTTTATTCAAAGCAAACTGTCAAGGGGTTCCCATTATACCCAACCGCGTAAGGAACGCAAAAGCCGGGAACATAACACCGATATGACGGAAACTAGGGCGGCAAGAGTGGAACAAAACACCAGGCATAATGCCGAGCCTTCCACCCTTTACCAAGTATATAGATGCATTAATTTAAATAAGAGATATTGTGATATCCCAACAAGTAAAACATGTTCCAACAAGGAACAACATCTCCATGTTCCAACAAGAAACAAACTTCAACCTTCACCTGCAACTAACAACGCTATAAGAGGGGCTGTGCAAAGCGGTAACATAGCCAATCAACGGTTTGCTAGGACAAGGTGGGTTAGAGGCTTGGTTCAACAATATGGGAGGCATGATAAGCAAGTGGTAGGTATCGCAGCATAGGCATAGCAAAAGAGCAAGCAACTAAGCAAGCAAAGATAGAAGTGATTTCGAGGGTATGGTCATCTTGCCTGAAATCCCGCAAGGAAGAAGAACGAGTCCATGAAGAAGACAAACGGACGTAGATGAACGGGTCCTCGCAAACGCGACGTTACCGGAACCCAACCCGAAGAAGCCAACACCGGAAAGAAGCACACAACATAGTAAACAACCAAAACATGAACATGGTATGATATGCGGGATGCGGTATGCGATGCATATGCATGATTTGACAAGGAATGAAAGAACCCGGCCTCAACTTGGAAATCCAAGTGTGCCACTGGAAAGATGAGATGAAATCGCTTGAAAACGATATAAAGATCACCGGAATCGGAGTTACGGTTTGGAAATGGCAAGCAATTCAAATATGACAACGGTCTGCGATATACAGCAAGTAGCCATCTAAATGCAACAAGATGAACATGCTACAGCACCCAAACATGGCAACAAAATACATGGCAGGGATCCACTCAAGATGCTTAACAAAAGATAAGCACTGAGCTACGGACAATTCATCCATTAACAGGTTCAAACAAGCATGGCAAAAATGCATTTGGTAAACAGATCTCAGACTTAGTGAAATTAACACTTGTCTGGAATTTCAGATCAGGTAGCACACTTTGGAGCATGAAAACTATATGCTACAGGACCTGAACATGGTAAAGTAAAGCATGGCATGAAGCTACTCAAAGAGCTTAACAAAAGTCCCTTAGTGACCTTGAGCCAAATGGGATCAGAAAATACATTTGTAAGCATGTGAACATAGCAAAAACATAATCAGTTCTCAGACTTGGGTGAAAACTGGAGCATGCTGAAACATATATCAAGTAGGCATGTTTACGAGCTCGATACACACACTACAGAGCAAGTCATGACAATCTAAGCATACACCCATCAAGAATACACAAAATTCAAGCTAGACATGGCAAGAACAATAGCATAGCATGCACGGATCAACTACAATATCCTCGGCAAAATCGCTAACAAGTAGACAATCTGACCAGATTCACGAAATGACAAAAGTAGAGCTCGATTGACTCAAGCTAGGGTGCTCCATAATTGCAAACAAAGGCATGGATGGATATAGCACTACAAGATTAACAAAACATCCTTACTGATCATCCTCAAAAGAGGCACGGATCACTAGGAAACAACATGAACATATGGCATCATGAGAAAAACAGATCAAGGACTTAGTGGAATTGCTAAGTCCATGAAATCAGCATTACCAAGTGCCTCACTTTGCAAGCTTGTTCTAGTTATCACACACATCACAAAAATACATGGATTGCACCTCTGGAAATATGGCAAAACCCTTAACAAAATGTATGTAGAGCTCATGGGCATAACATGCACACAATAATCATGGCAAAAATGACAAATATCTAAATGGAGCAGCAGATCTGATAATTATCTCAAGTAGCTCTCTTCTAACAGCATTTCGGGCATCAAGATGAACTCAAATGAAAATGATGCAATGAGATGAAATGATGTACTCTCTGAGGTGAACATTTTGATATGCTATATGCCCAAAACGGAGTTACGGATGCAAAGTTACGATGCGATGAACATGGCCAAATGAATCTAGGAATTTCGGGGACTTAGTGAAATATAGACCTCTCCAGGAAAAGTCAACGGGACGGAGCGGTGCGGGATGATGAGATCTGGGACGGAGGGCGCTGTTTGGTTGGAGGAGGTGGTAGATCTGATCCCGATGAATGGATCCAGCCGGAGTGGAGCTCCGGCGAGCTTCGCGAGCTCCGGCGATGATGGGGAGGCAGCATGGAAAGACGGAGGAGGCCGGGAGATGGCGGGTGAGGGCGGCCGGCGAGCCCTGTGGCTGCGGTGAGGCCGGCTGGCAAGGCCATGAGGTGGCGGAGGCATGAGCTCCCGCGGCGGCGGCGGAGCTCGAAGGGGCTGCGGTCGGCGGCGCTTGACGTCGGCGAAGAACGAGGCGGCGGCGGCGATGCTCGAGGCGGCGGGGCGCGGCGACCAGGCGGCGGCGCGCGGCGTTCTCCGGCGAGAGGTGCGAGGAAGGGCGCCCGGGCGGCGGCGGCCCAAACTGGCCCGGGGCGGGCCCGATCTGGGCTCCTTCGGGCCCGGCGGCGGGGAGAAGGCAGGGGGGCGACGTGTCGCGTCCTGGTTGGTCGCGGGAGGCGGTGAGCTGAGGTGGCGGCTCCCGATAGGGCGGAGCGAGGTGGCGGCAGCGGCTGGACATGTCCGGCGCGGAGAAGAGATGTCCGGCGGCGCGCGGAGGAGGAAGTTAGGGTTTGTACCACGAATATTTCAGAGGGGATCACATATATATAGGTAGAGGGAGCTAGGAGAGTCCAAATGAGGTGCGGTTTTCGGCCACGCGATCATGATCGAACGACCGAGATGATGGAAGAGGTTTAGGTGGGTTTTGGGCCACTTTGGAGGGGTGTTGGGCTGCAACACACACGAGGCCTTTTCGGTCCCTCGGTTAACCGTTGGAGTATGAAACGAAGTCCAAACGATACGAAACTTGACAGACGGTCTACCGGTAGAAAACCAAGGCCACTTGACAAGTCTCGGTCCAATCCAAAAATGTTTAATCACCACACACGAAAGGAAAGTAGAAATGACCACCGGAGGAGAACGGAGCGCCGGATTGCAAAACGGACAACGGGGAAAATGCTCAGATGCATGAGTCGAACATGTATGGAAATGAAATGCACATGATGACATGATATGCAATGCAAGACACGCAAGCAATGACAAGGCAACAACAGCGAATAACTGGACGACACGTGGCACATCGGTCTCGGGGCGTTACAGTCTCCATTAATGGCGCCCGAGCCTCTGTTTAATGGCGTGGCTATGTCTCACTCGACTGAGATTTAAGAGATAAAAAAGAAAATCTGAAAGCACGGATCTTGATGTAAGATCCGACGGACCTATATAGCATCTACTGCGACTTATAGCAAGACTGATGAATATATAAGGACGATTATTTTTTTGATCAAAGAAGGGCTTGCCCCTTCCGTTTTGCATTACTGAAAACCACCACAATTCACAAGAAGTTCAGCACAACTCCAGCCTAACACGAAGGACTAAAAGCTACCAGATTGATATCGCAACATCCCAAGAGGCCAACAAAGGCCAAACATCCGTGCTAGAACCCAACATTTCACAACCGACGACACAATCCACATCCTAAACCGATTATTACATCAAAAGAAACCAGGAAACTAAAGGAAGCCCATCAGCAACTAGAAGAACAGCAACGCCAGGGTCGCCACAGCAAGAGTTTTCTTCATTCCAGCCTCGCAACATTGATCTTCCACAGAAAGATAAGGACGATTAATTGTCTTACATAATTAGAAAGATAATTAAAAAAGCCACATGCGGCTACGCCCAAAGTACACAAGGGCAAAAGAAGAAGGAAGACAAGGATCTGGCTCGCTAATCTCTACTTTCTTGATGTGTTGCTGCAGACCGCGGGAACTGGTCTCCGCGGCGAGCGGTGATGAGCTCTTTCGTGTCCTCAAGACGCTGCTTGAGAACACCCACGGATTCCTCCACCAGCCTTTGGCGCTCGTTGCGGAGCATGTCATTCTCGTCCATAAGTTTCATGATGATGATGTCGGTCCTCTTCAACAAGGCACTGGTCTCCTCCTGCTGGTCAGCACTTCGGACGATCTTCTCCCTCAGCAGGTCGCGCTCGGCCCGGAGCCTCTCATTGCCCTCCCTTAGTTGTCGGATGATGCCGATAGCCTGTTCAAACGAGGCTTTCATGTCGTCCTACAACCTCGCCCAGCCGGAGATCTGATCCATCTGGCTATGGACGATCGCATGCATGCGCCTATAACAGTCGTCGCCTGCCCGCGAGAAATTTTCCCAGGCCACCGCGGCACGGCGGGACATCTCTGCTGCTTCCGCGGCGCGGTCGAACCAGTCTGCTGCATCGACGGCGCGGTGGGACCTCCGTGCTACTTCAGCGGCGCGGCAGGACCTCTGTGCTGCTATTTCCACGCGACGGGACATGTCGGCTGCTCTCGTAGTGAGGCGGGACATCTCTCGTGCTTCCGCTTGCACTCTCGCCTCTCCCTGGTGGCAATCTCTCGACCCAGAACTCACGCTGGCCATGGCAGATGATACGTCCATTTTGCATCATGCTTTTATATCGATATTTACCGCATTATGGACTGTTATTTCACTTTATGTCACAATACTTATGGCTATTCTCTCTTATTTTACAAGGTTTACATAAGGAGGGAGAATGTCGGCAGCTGGAATTCTGGGCTGGAAAAGGAGCAAATATTAGAGACCTATTCTGCGCAACTCCAAAAGCCTTGAAACTCCACGGAACATCTTAAAACAAATAAAGAAAAATCCTCGCCAAAGATGAAGGCCAGGGGACCCACACCCTGCTCACGAGGGTGGGGGGTGCGCCCCCTACCTCGTGGGCCCCCTGGTGGCTCTCCAACGTCCATCTTCTCCTATATGAAGTCTTTCGATGAGAAAAAAATAAGAAGGAACTTTTCGGGACGAGACTCCGCCGCCACGAGGCGGAACCTTGGTGGAACCAATCTAGAGCTCCGGCAGAGCTGTTCTGCCGGGGATACTTCCCTCCGGGAGGGGGAAATCATCACCATCGTCATCACCAACGCTCCTCTCATCGGGAGAGGGCAATCTCCATCAACATCTTCACCAGCACCATCTCATCTCCAAACCCTAGTTCATCTCTTGTATCGAATTCTTGTCTCAAAGTCCTGGATTGGTGCTAGTAGGTTGCTAGTAGTGTTGATTACTCCTTGTAGTTGATGCTAATTGGTTTACTTGGTGGAAGATCATATGTTCAGATCCTATATTGCATATTATTACCCCTCTAATTATGAACATGAATATGCTTTGTGAGTAATTACGTTTGTTCCTGAGGACAAGGGAGAAGTCTTGCTATTAGTAGTCATGTGAATTTGGTATTCGTTTGATATTTTGATAAGATGTATGTTGTCTAGCCTCTAGTGGTGTTATGTGAACGTCGACTACATAACACTTCACCATTATTTGGGCCTAGAGGAAGGCATTGGGAAGTAATAAGTAGATGATGGGTTGCTAGAGTGACAGAAGCTTAAACCCTAGTTTATGCGTTGCTTTGTAAGGGGCTGATTTGGATCCATATGTTTCATGCTATGGTTAGGTTTACCTTGATACTTTTGTTGTAGTTGCGGATGCTTGCAATAGAGGTTAATCATAAGTGGGATGCTTGTTCAAGTAAGAATAGCACCCAAGCACCGGTCCACCCACATATCAAATTATCAAAGTATCGAACGCGAATCATATGAACATGATGAAAACTAGCTTGACGATATTCCCATGTGTCCTCGGGAGCGCTTTTCCTATTATAAGAGTTTGTTCCGGCTTGTCCTTTGCTACAAAAAGGATTGGGCCACCTTGCTGCACTTTATTTACTTTTGTTACTTGTTGCTCGTTACAATTTATCATATCACAAAACTATCTGTTACCACTTATTTCAGTACTTGCAGAGAATACCTTGCTGAAAACCGCTTATCATTTCCTTCTGCTCCTCGTTGGGTTCGACACTCTTACTTATCGAAAGGACTATGATAAATCCCCTATACTTGTGGGTCATCAAGACTCTTTTCTGGCGCCGTTGCCGGGGAGTGTAGCGCCTTTGGTAGGTGGAATTTGGTAAGGAAAAATTTATATAGTGTGCTGAAATTCACTGTCACTTGTTACTATGGAAAGTAATTCTCTGAGGGGCTTGTTCGGGGTATCTTCACCCCGTCCAGTAGAGCAAAGAGTTGCTCCTCAACCTACTGAACCTATTGAAAATGAAACTCCTTTCGAATTTCCTTCGGGTATGATGGAAAAACTGCTAGCTAACCCTTTTACAGGAGATGGAACGAAGCATCCTGATGAGCACTTAATATATGTGGATGAAGTTTGTGGATTATTTAAGCTTGCAGGTATACCCGATGATGTTGCTAAGAAGAAGGTCTTCCCTTTATCTTTGAAGGGAGACGCATTGATATGGTATAGGCTATGTGATGATATGAGATCATGGGACTATAAAAGATTGAAGTTGGAATTTCATCAAAAGTATTACCCTATGCATCTTGTTCATCGTGATCGCAATTATATATATAATTTCTGGCCTCGCAAAGGAGAAAGCATCGCTCAAGCTTGGGGGAGGCTTAAATCAATGTTATATTCATGCCCCAATCATGAGCTCTCGAGAGAAATAATTATGCAAAGTTTTTATGCTCGGCTTTCTCATAATAATCAAACCATGCTCGATACTTCTTGTGCTGGCTCTTTTATGATGAAGACTATTGAATTCAGATGGAATTTATTGGATAGAATTAAATGCAACTCTGAAGATTGGGACCTCGACGAAGGTAAGGAGTCAGGTATGACACCTAAGTTTGATTGTGTTAAATCTTTTATGGACACCGATATTTTCCGTAAGTTTAGCACTAAATATGGACTTGACTGTGAGATGGTAGCTTCTTTCTATGAATCTTTTGCTACTTATGTTGATCTCCCTAAGGAGAAGTGGTTTAAATATCATCCTCCCATAGAAGTAAAAGTAGCTGCACCTATTAAAGTTGAAGAAAAGACTGTCACTTATAATGATCCTATTGTTCCTACTTCTTATGTTGAGAAACCACCTTTCCCTATTAGAATAAATGATCATGCTAAAGCTTCAACTGTTGTTCATAAAAGCAATATTAGAACTTATACACCTCCTGAGCAAGTTAAAGTAGAACCTAATATTGCTATTGTTAAAGATCTCTTGTTTGATAATATTGATGGGCATGTTATTCAGTTCGAAGGTGAAACTGCTAGAATTGCTAAACCTTGTGATAAAGATAAACATAGACCTGTGGTAGGCGTTCCTGTTATTTCTGTTAAAATAGGAGATCATTGTTATCATGGCTTATGTGATATGGGTGCTAGTGCTAGTACAATACCTATTGACTTATACAAAGAAATTATGCATGACATTGCACCTGTTGAGTTAGAAGAAATTGATGTTACTATTAAACTTGCTAATATAGATACTATTTCACCAATGGGTATTGTTAGAGATGTTGAAGTCTTGTGTGGGAAAACTAAATATCTTGCTGATTTTCTTGTTCTTGGTTCCCCACAAGATAGTTTGTGTCCCATTATATTTGGTAGACCCTTCTTAAATACTGTCAATGCTACCATAGATTGCACAAAGAATGTTGTTACTGTTGGCTTGGATGATATGGTTCATGAGTTTAATTTCTCTAAATTTAGTAAACAACATCGTGAGGAAGAATTACCTAGTAAGGATGAAATTATTGGTCTTGCTTCTATTGTCGTACCTCCTAGTGATCCTTTAGAACACTATTTGCTAGACCATGAAAATGATATGTTCATGAATGAAAGAAGGGAAATAGATGAAGTATTCTTTAAACAGGAACCTATTCTGCAACACAATTTGCCTGTTGAAATCTTAGGGGATCCTCCTCCACCCAAGGGTGATCCCGTGTTTGAGCTTAAACCATTGCCTGATAATCTTAAATATGCTTATCTTGATGAAAAGAAGATATATCCTGTTATTATTAGTGCTAACCTTTCAGAGCATGAAGAAGAAAGATTATTGAAAACTCTGAAGAAGCATCGTGCTGCTATTGGATATACTCTTGATGATCTTAAGGGCATTAGTCCCACTCTATGTCAACATAAAATAAATTTGGAAGCAGATGCCAAACCAGTTCGTGATCCTCAACGACGTCTGAATCCTAAAATGAAAGAAGTGGTAAGAAAAGAAATACTCAAGCTTCTGGAGGCAGGTATAATCTATCCCGTTGCTGATAGTGAGTGGGTAAGTCCTGTCCATTGTGTCCCTAAGAAGGGAGGTATTACTGTTGTTCCTAATGATAAAGATGAATTGATTCCACAAAGAATTATCACAGGTTATAGGATGGTAATTGATTTCCGCAAATTAAATAAAGCTACTAAGAAAGATCATTACCCCTTACCTTTTATTGATCAAATGCTAGAAAGATTATGCAAACATACACACTATTGCTTTCTAGATGGTTATTCTGGTTTCTCTCAAATACCTGTGTCGGCTAGAGATCAATCAAAGACTACTTTTACATGCCCTTTTGGTACTTTTGCTTATAGACGTATGCCTTTTGGTTTATGTAATGCACCTGCTACCTTTCAAAGATGCATGATGGCTATATTCTCTGACTTTTGTGAAAAGATTTGTGAGGTTTTCATGGACGATTTTTCCGTCTATGGTTCCTCTTTTGATGATTGCTTGAGCAATCTTGATCGAGTTTTGCAGAGATGTGAAGAAACTAATCTTGTCTTGAATTGGGAAAAGTGCCACTTTATGGTTAATGAAGGTATTGTCTTGGGGCACAAAGTTTCTGAAAGAGGTATTGAAGTTGATAAAGCCAAGGTTGATGCTATTGAAAAGATGCCATGTCCCAAGGACATCAAAGGTATAAGAAGTTTCCTTGGTCACGCCGGATTTTACAGGAGGTTCATTAAGGACTTCTCAAAAATTTCTCGGCCTCTGACTAATTTATTGCAAAAAGATATACCATTTGTCTTTGATGATGATTGTGTAGAAGCATTTGAAATACTTAAGAAAGCATTAGTCTCTGCACCTGTTGTTCAGCCACCTGATTGGAATTTACCCTTTGAAATTATGTGTGATGCTAGTGATTATGCTGTAGGTGCTGTTCTAGGGCAAAGAGTTGATAAGAAATTAAATGTTATTCATTATGCTAGTAAGACTCTAGACAATGCTCAAAGAAATTATGCTACTACTGAAAAAGAGCTTTTAGCAGTTGTATTTGCTTGTGATAAGTTCAGATCTTATATTGTTGATTCTAAAGTAACTATTCAAACTGATCATGCTGCTATTAAATATCTTATGGAAAAGAAAGATGCTAAACCTAGACTTATTAGATGGGTTCTCTTGCTACAAGAATTTGATTTGCATATTGTTGATAGAAAGGGAGCTGAGAACCCCGTTGCAGACAACTTGTCTAGGTTAGAAAATATTCTTGATGACCCACTACCTATTAATGATAGCTTTCCTGATGAACAATTAAATGTTATAAGTACTTCTCGTAGTACTCCATGGTATGCTGATTATGCTAATTATATTGCTGCTAAGTTTATACCACCTAGCTTCACATACCAGCACAAGAAAAGGTTTTTCTATGATTTAAGACATTACTTTTGGGATGACCCACATCTTTATAAGGAAGGAGTAGATGGTGTTATTAGACGTTGTGTACCTGAGCATGAACAGGAACAGATCCTAAGCAAGTGTCATTCCGAGGCTTATGGAGGACACCACGCTGGAGATAGAACTGCACATAAGGTATTGCAATCTGGTTTTTATTGGCCTACTCTCTTCAAGGATGCCCGTAAGTTTGTTTTGTCTTGTGAT
The DNA here is from genome assembly GCF_018294505.1 of Triticum aestivum. Classification (NCBI taxonomy): domain Eukaryota; kingdom Viridiplantae; phylum Streptophyta; class Magnoliopsida; order Poales; family Poaceae; genus Triticum; species Triticum aestivum. Next base: position 303,525,683 of record NC_057794.1, read on the forward strand.
GAATGTCAAAGAATTGGTAATATTAGTAGATGTCAAGAAATGCCTATGAATTATTCACTTGTTATTGAACCATTTGACGTTTGGGGCTTTGATTATATGGGACCTTTTCCTGCCTCTAATGGATACACACATATTTTAGTTGATGTTGATTACGTTACTAAGTGGGTAGAAGCTATTCCAACTAGTAGTGCTGATCATAACACTTCTATTAAAATGCTTAAGGAAGTTATTTTCCCGAGGTTTGGAGTCCCTAGATATTTAATGACTGATGGGGGTTCACACTTTATTCATGGTGCTTTCTGTAAAATGCTTGCTAAATATGATGTCAATCATAGAATTGCATCTCCTTATCACCCTCAGTCTAGTGGTCAAGTAGAGTTGAGCAATAGAGAGCTCAAATTAATTTTGCAAAAGACTGTTAATAGGTCTAGAAAGAATTGGTCCAAAAAACTTGATGATGCATTATGGGCTTATAGAACTGCATATAAAAATCCTATGGGTATGTCTCCGTATAAAATGGTTTATGGAAAAGCATGTCACTTACCTCTCGAACTAGAACATAAGGCATATTGGGCTATTAAAGAGCTTAACTATGATTTTAAACATGCCGGTGAGAAGAGGTTATTTGATATTAGCTCACTTGATGAATGGAGAGCCCAAGCTTATGAAAATGCCAAGTTGTTTAAAGAAAAAGTTAAAAGATGGCATGACAAAAGGATACAAAAGCGTGAGTTTAATGTAGGTGATTATGTATTGCTATACAACTCTCGTTTAAGATTTTTTGCAGGAAAACTTCTCTCTAAATGGGAAGGCCCCTATGTTATCGAAGAGTTCTATCGTTCCGGGGCCATAAAGATCAACAACTTTGAAGGCACAAATCCGAAGGTGGTAAATGGTCAAAGAATTAAACATTATATCTCAGATAATCCCATAAATGTTGAAACCAATATTATTGAAACCGTAACCCCGGAGGAATACATAAGGGACACTTTCCGGAACGTTTCAGACCCCGAAAAGGAATAGGTATGTGGTACGGTAAGTAAACCGACTCCAAAACAATTTTTAAGGCAATATTTCTCCATTTTGGAATATTTAGAAAAATAGAAAAATAAGTAGCAATCTGGGAAGGACACGAGGGCCCCACGAGGGTGGTGGGCGCGCCCTACCCCCTGGGCGCGCCCCTACCCCGTGAGCACCTCGTGTGCCTTCCTGACTCCGTTTTCTTGCATGATACGTATTTTGGTTGGTAAAAATTCATTATATAACCTCCCGAAGGTTTTGACTCCCGTATCAAGCAAATATCCTCTGTTTTCGTTTTGAGCTGTCCCGTTGCAGATTAAATCAACATGTCTTCCTAGTATTCGGAAGGAGAAAGCTATGTGGATGATTACTTAGCAAATCCAAAGGTCTATGGAGATGTGGAACACGATGGATGGACCACGGAGGAAGAAGAGGACTATGAACCCAAGGGGGAGGAGGAGACGAGCTCAGATAAAAATGAAGCACCATTACCTCAACCTAAGGACATGCATGTGGAGTTCAAAAAGTCAAGTATCCCTGATAGGTAAAGAAACCCAAGTTCGAGTTTATCCCTTTTCGTCTCTTGCAGGAAAATAAGCAGGGCCTATGCAAAAAGATATTAACCCTGGAGTGGGAGATTGATGATCTGAGGGATCAAAATGTCGTCCTCAAGCGCAAATTAAGGGAGAAGCCTAAGCCATCAACTAAGCCAACATTACCACCACCTTCTTCACTGACAAAGGAGATATAATCACATGGGTATGGGCAGTCCCCTTGGCAACTGCCAAGCTTGGGGGAGGTGCCCCGATATCATATCACAATCACAACTCCTATCTTTACCGTTTTTCTTAGTTCGATCTTATTAGTAGTATCTTGATCTAGTAGAATAAAGTTTATGGCATGATCTAGTTTTGAGTTTGCTTTATGATCTCTCTTTGTAATCGAGTCCGTGAGCTATATATAATAAAGATTAGTGTTGAGTCAAGCGCTTGATTATTTTGCCATGATCTTGGGTGAATAAAAAAAAGAGAAAAAGAATAAAAAGAAACAAAGAGTTCATATTGATCTTATTGAGATTAATGACTTCACATAGAAAGAGTATGATGATTAAAAGTTGTTGGGAGTTGGCAGACATAGCTTTGGTCATTGTTGCAATTAATAGGAAGTAATAAGGAAAGAGAGGTTTTCACATATAGATATATTATCATTGACATCTTTTATGATTGGGAGCACTCATTAAAATATGACATGCTAAAGAGTTGATGTTGGACAAGGAAGACAACGTAATGAGTTATGTCTTTCTTATATCTGAGATAAAGTATGTTGTCATGGATCCTCTAACTTGTTGAGCTTGCCTTTCCCCCTCATGCTAGCCAAATTCTCAGCACCAAGTAGAAATACTACTTGTGCTTCCAAATACCCTTAAACCAGTTTTGCCATGAGAGTCCACCATATCTACCTATGGATTGAGTAAGATCCTTCAAGTAAGTTGTCATCGGTGCAAAGCAATAAAAATTGCTCTAAATATGTATGATTGATTGGTGTGGGAGAAATAAGCTTTATACGATCTTGTGATGTGGAAGTAATAAAAGCGACGGACTGCATAATAAAGGTTCATATCACAAGGGGCAATATAAAGTGACGTTCTTTCGCATTGAGATTTTATGCATCCAACCATAAAAGCGCATGGCAACCTCTGCTTCCCTCTGCGAAGGGCCTATCCTTTATTATTATCTTCTACCTTATGCAAGAGTCATGGTGATCTTCACCTTTTCTTTTTCATTTTATCCTTTGGCAAGCTCAGCATGTTGGAAAGAACATGATATATATATCCAATTGGATGTAGGGGAGCATGAACCATTATTGTTGACATTACCCTTGAGGTAAAAGGTTGTGGGGCAAAACTATAAGCCCCTATCTTTCTCTGTGTCCGATTAAAACTCCGTAACCACAAGTATCGCGTGAGTGTTAGCAATTATGGAGGACTAAATGATAGTTGAGTATGTGGACTTGCTTTTTAGCTCTGACATAGACTCTTTCCGATGTTATGATAAATTGCAATTGCTTCAATGACTGAGATTATAGTTTGTCGGAGCCCAATAAGGTTTATGATTTATATTTTTTCATTGTGAATAGATCATCACTTGAACATAAGTAATCATATGACAAAATCTATATATGTTGCTGTTATGAGAATAATCATATTTTATTTTTATCGACGCCTCTACCTCTAAACATGAGGACATATTTATTGTTATCGGCTTTTCGCTTGAGGACAAGCGAGGTCTAAGCTTGGGGGAGTTGATACGTCCATTTTGCATCATGCTTTTATATCGATATTTATCGCATTATGGACTGTTATTTCACTTTATGTCACAATACTTATGGCTATTTTCTCTTATTTTACAAGGTTTACATAAGGAGGGAGAATGCCGGCAGCTGGAATTCTGGGCTAGAAAAGGAGCAAATATGAGAGACCTATTCTGCGCAACTCCAAAAGCCCTGAAACTCCACGGAACATCTTAAAACAAATAAAGAAAAATCCTCGCCAAAGATGAAGGCCAGGGGGCCCACACCCTGCTCACGAGGGTGGGAGCGCCCCCCCCTAGGGCGCGCCCCCTACCTCGTGGGCCCCCTAGTGGCTCTCCGACGTCCATCTTATCCTATATGAAGTCTTTCAATGAGAAAAAAATAAGAAGGAACTTTTTGGGACGAGACTCCACCGCCACGAGGCGGAACCTTGGCGGAACCAATCTAGAGCTTCGGTAGAGCTGTTCTGCCGGGGATACTTCCCACCGGGAGGGGGAAATCATCACCATTGTCATCACTAATGCTCCTCTCATCGGGAGAGGGCAATCTCCATCAACATCTTCACTAGCACCATCTCATCTCCAAACCCTAGTTCATCTCTTGTATCCAATTCTTGTCTCAAAGTCCGGGATTGGTGCTAGTAGGTTGCTAGTAGTGTTGATTACTCCTTGTAGTTGATGCTAATTGGTTTACTTGGTGGAAGATCATATGTTCAGATCCTATATGCATATTATTACCCCTCTGATTATGAACATGAATATGCTTTGTGAGTAATTACGTTTGTTCCTGAGGACAAGGAAGAAGTCTTGCTATTAGTAGTCATGTGAATTTGGTATTCGTTTGATATTTTGATAAGATGTATGTTGTCTAGCCTCTAGTGGTGTTATGTGAACGTCGACTACATAACACTTCACCATTATTTGGGCCTAGAGGAAGGCATTGGGAAGTAATAAGTAGATGATGGGTTGCTAGAGTGACAGAAGCTTAAACCCTAGTTTATGCGTTGCTTCGTAAGGGGCTGATTTGGATCCATATGTTTCATGCTATGGTTAGGTTTACCTTAATACTTTTGTTGTAGTTGCGGATGCTTGCAATAGAGGTTAATCATAAGTGGGATGCTTGTTCAAGTAAGAACAGCACCCAAGCACCGGTCCACCCACATATCAAATTATCAAAGTATCGAACGCGAATCATATGAACGTGATGAAAACTAGCTTGACGATATTCCCATGTGTCCTCGGGAGCGCTTTTCCTATTATAAGAGTTTGTTCCGGCTTGTCCTTTGCTACAAAAAGGATTGGGCCACCTTGCTGCACTTTATTTACTTTTGTTACTTGTTGCTCGTTACAATTTATCATATCACAAAACTATCTGTTACCACTTATTTCAGTACTTGCAGAGAATACCTTGCTGAAAACCGCTTATCATTTCCTTCTGCTCCTCGTTGGGTTCGACACTTTTACTTATCGAAAGGACTACGATAGATCCCCTATACTTGTGGGTCATCAGCAGACGCAAGGGAAGGATGCTGAATGACTTGTTTGTTTTTGTGGATGAGGAGGAATGTGCAGTCATCTTGGCATACTAGTATTTATAACCGAGTACTAATACGCTCCTAAGTGGGAAACCGTTTAGGTTGTGATCGGTGTGAACAGGCTTGCAATTCAATATAGCATGGAGTAATTTGGAATGTGACGAGACACAAGCTCAAAATTTATTGACGGTTCTAGTTTCGAAGTGTGGCACTATTCCTAGATGGGGTACTTCTTTTTCTACTCCCTCCTTTCCGGGTTTATAGGGCTTATCTCAAAATTTTAGTTTTTCCATTTTATAAGGCTCAATTTGGTTGTTCCCCAACACATGTTCAGATTCCAAGGTGCATTAAATCATTGCATGCAAGTATTAAGAGAAAATTGACCAATGCATGTACTTTGTGCATGCATGCATTGGAATTAGTGCATTGATAAACATATTTTTTTGAGAAAAACAAGAGCATTAATTCGGTGCTTTTGCAAATTACAAAAAATATTCCACCACTCACCATCTTGGTCAGTGGGATTTTTGAATTAAGCCCTATAAACCGGAAAGGAGGGAGTACTGTTGTGTACGTGCAATAACTGGCACCGTCGTATACATATCTTACGGTTAATGGGGCGTTCGACAGGAATAGCCGCGTGGCGAGCTCTAGGCTAGTCTTTTTCAGACGCATTAAACCTATCTCTCGGGACTTCTCGCACGCACCATCGTGCCACCCACAAAAACTTGTACTCTGAGTTTAGTAGTATGTTATACAGGAAGAGAAGAGGTGCACGCATGCACTCGTCCTCTCACACACGTGTCTATTTTTTCTCGAAAAGGAGGATGATGACCCCCGGCCTCTGCATCTGGGAGTCACACACGCATCTGTAGCTACGAATTGTAGTGTTCTCAACCATCCGATTGGCTCTATCATGGATGTACCTATATACTAAAACATGTCTAGATACATCTATATTTTGACAAATGGAAGGCATGTATTGTGGAACGGAGGGAGTTCTTGTCACCAAGATGGATAAAACAGGACGTATCTAGAACTAAAATATGTCTACATACATCTCCTTTTATCCATTTTGATGACAAGTAGTACTTCTTACCCAAAGGAACTTTATATCCAACAGACACAAAATATCCGTTCGACTGTTGCAGATTACTGATCTGATGTCAAAGTAATTGCTGCATCGCCACCAAAACCCACCATTTCTTAAGCTAAAGTAGACCAAGGTAATCCCTATATTAGCATATTACTAAGATAAACAGAAGGCACTGTAGAAACATTTAGGACGCGAGCTTGTCAATCTGAATGTGGAGGGACACAAGCTTAGCCCTGGCCAGCAGCTTGGGCGGAACTGTCAAGAAGGTCAGCTCTTGCACGTCGACGTTGCCGGGACCCTTGCTGCTTGTCACCTCCATTTCCACCTTGACGGCGTCGGTCGTGCCTTTGGGCTCCCCCGACGGGCCGTTCGCCCATAGCTTGGCCACGTAGTGCGGCAGTGGGGACGCCCCCGCTCTGATGCAGACGACCGACACGGCGATAGGCGCGCCGATGTCGAGCACGCCGCCGACCAAGAAAAACGTGCGGCGGTCCTCCTCCGCGAACAGCAAGAGACGTGGCTCCGACAGTGGCACTTTCAGCTGGAGCACCTTGCCGTACTGGATCCTGTGCACGGGCATGGGATGCGCGGTGCTGATGTGGTGGTAGAGCACCGGCGGCGGGCCTTCGTAGCCGCAGACGGGCACGGGGCATTTGCAGGGCGCTAGCGGACACACGCTCTGGTGATCGACAAGCACTACAAAAAAAGACACGTCGACATTTTGGGCCGAACAAAATTTTTTTCAGTCATACATATGACACTTCTATGACGATAATTGTGACAAAACCTGGTATCATCATAGATGTGGTGGGCTAATACTTCTATGACAAAAAATCATGACAGAAAATGGGCTTTTCGTCCTGGGCGGGCCGGAGACGCAGCCGCATGACATTCTTTGGGCCGTCCATGACGGAAAAAACCGTGGTAGAAGCAAGGGCGAGGAAAATTTCGGGGAGTTCCCGGTTATGGTGGGAGGTCGGGGGCCGAGCGATGCGCGTTTCTCTCCTACACGTACGCGCGTGTGTGCGAGGCGTTGGCTCTAACTGAACCCGAGTGATGCGTTGGGCTCTAACTGAACCTGAGCGATTGCACTGCAGGCTACGCGTTACTCAACCCGAGCGATTGATCGATGGCTGTTAACTGAACCCGATCGAGCGATTCCTTCGCTATTGCTGCTAACTGAAGTCGATCGATGCTGCCTCTGGGATGAACAGTGAGTGTTGCAGGGGGGTTTGGATGAACAGTGAGTGGTGGTGTTGCCTCTAGATGAACAGGACCTCGTGGTGTGGTGGAGGGCTGGATGAACAGTAGACGGTGGAGGGGTGCCCATGGAGGGGTGGTTGAACAGGACCCCGTGGTGTGGAGGGCTGGATGAACAATAGACGATGGAGGGGTGCCCGTGGAGGGGTGGTTGAACAATAGCCGGTGGAGTAGCGCGCGGTGGAGGCTGGATGAACAGGAGCCTGTGGAGGCCGGAGGAGGTCGACGGTAGCCCGTGGAGGCTGGAGGAGGTCGACGGTGGAGATGAACAGTATCACGTGGAGTCCCGTTTTGCGGTATGCCACACCCCTCCCGATGAACATTATCCCCGTTTCGACCGTAGGAGGTCCGTTTCGTCCGTTTTGTGGTACGCCACACCCCTCCCGATCAACAGGGACCCCGTTTCGACCGTAGGAGGTCCGTTTCGTCCGTTTTGTGGTACGCCACACCCCTCCTGATCAACAGGACCCCCGTTTCGACCGTAGGAGGTCCGTTTCCTCCGTTTTGCAGTACGCCAGACCCCTCCCGATCAACAGGACCCCGTTCTGAACGTAGGAGGTCCGTTTCCTCCGTTGTGCGGTACGCCGGGCCTCGTTTCCATCGCCTGTTCCGTCCAAGCCCTCCTGATGAACACGACCACGCATTCCGTTCCGACCTAGCCAGTTGGCTCCCACGTGTTCCGTTGCCTCCCGATGAACACGACGCATTCCCTTGCCTCCCCATGAACACGACGCATTCCGTTGCCTCCCCATGAACACGACGACGATGCTGTTTCTCTGTTTCGACCCAGCCATGTACACGAGCCCTGGCCGTATGTATGTGCGAGTAGGCGTTCGAGACCCCGCTCGTATGTACACATACGTGGCCGTATTTTCTTTCTTGCACCATGGCCGCTGTACGTACGTGTACATGCTATGTGTGCGCCTCTACTACGACACGTACACGCCTCTACTACGACACGTGCGCGCCTCTACATCCACCAGTATATATGTAGGTACACGTTCGCGACCAGAATGACAACGCTACGTACGCTTCGACCAGGTGGGTCCCGACTGTCAGGCACTTCCTTGCCTGCGAAGATGTAGCTGGTGGGTCCCGGCAGTCAGGGGGGCGAATCATTTTTTTTGCCCGGACGCACTTCCTTGCATGCGAAGATGTAGCTGGTGGGTCCCAGCAGTCAGGGGGAAACGTTTTCTTCGCGAAATACAGTGGCCTGTCCGGTGGGTCCCAGCTGTCAGGTGGAGGAATCATTATTTTCCGCGTAATAAGGAGGTACTTCCTTGCTGCGGCCGTGGACCCAGCTGTCAGCCTCTCCATGTACAGTCCACATCCGATGGAAGTCGTTCCTTGATCACGTTGACCACGCCGCGCCGAGAGCACCAGGGCGGTGGACGATGGCGAGGCCTAGGAAGGGGACGACGGGGAGGCGTGGAAGACGCGGCAGTGGAAGCCAGCGCGGAGAGGAGTACGAGGGTTCACTGGTTCAGCTGCGGTGTGAGGCTGAAATCATCGCAGGGCCTGGCCAGCGGTGGGAATAGTAGGGGGCGGTGAGGCCTCCGCGGCAGCACAGCCGGCCACGGGAGGCAGGAGCATGCGGCACGACCGGCGCTACTTTGGGCGGCTGGAACAAGAAGACCAGAGGTTGAAGAAGCACTACGGCCATTGGATGGACATCGTACGGTCACTGGAGCTAGAATCGTTCATATTGACTAAAGTTGACAAAGGCCCCCGTCCCAGTCAATTTAGTAGGCCGACAAGTCAGCCTCCCACCATGGTGGGTCCTAGCTAGCAGGGGGAGTATTCATTTTTTTGTGCGTAATAAGGAGGCACTTCCGGTGGGTCCGAGCTGACAGCGGGGGAACGTTTTTTTCGCAAAATACGCAGGCCCGCTCGGTGGGTCCCAGCAGTCATGGGGAAACATTTTTTTCGCGAAATAAGGTGGCATGTCCGGTGGGTCCCTGTTGTCAGGTGGAGGAATAATTATTTTGCGCGTAATAAGGAGGCACTTCCTTGCGCCCGCCTGGACCCAGCTGTCAGCCTCTCCACATACAGTACTCTTCCGATGGAAGTCGGTCGTTGACCACGTTGACCACGCCGCGCCGTGAGCACCAGGGTGCTGGTCTGGACAACGGCCTAGGAAGGGGACGGCGCGGAGCCGGGGAAGACGCAACAGCGGAAGCCCGCGCGGAGAGGAGTACGAGGGTTCACTGGTTTGGCTGCGGTGTGAGGCTGTTGTTGCCGCAGAATAACAGGGGGTGTGGGTGAGTAGAGGGATGGCCTGGCCAGCGGTGGGAGTAGTACGGGGCGGTGAGGCCTCCACGGCATCACTGCCGGCCACGGGAGGCAGGAGCACGCGACACGACCGGCGCTGCTTTGGGTGGCTGGAGCAAGAAGACTAGAGGTTGAAGAAGCACTACGGCCGTTGGATGGACATCGTACGATCACTGCAGCTAGAATTGTTTATATTGACTAAGTTGACAAAGCCCTTGGTACGCGTCAACTTAGTAGGCCCATAGCTCGCATTTGGCAGAGAACATATAGCCCATTTGCGATTTGTAAGAATGTACAGCCCATTTTTTAATTCTAATGGAATTTACTACAACCCATTCACAGTTTGTTAAAAGTAAAGCCCAACTTCTAGCTAGGACAACAATTAATAATTTCAAACAACCGCTCAAAACAGAATTCAAAAAAAATTCCCACATTTTGATGGGATCCGAAATATTTTTATCTGAAATTTCTATTCAGGTTAAATATAATTTGAAAATAAAGTTGTATTACGTTAAAATCCAATGAAATATTGCGCATGCAACAAGTAATGAAATTAAAATTTTCAGATTCCAAAAATAATATATTTTCAAACTAACTACGTATTTGGTGCATAGTAACTGCCAGTTATTATAATTACATCCCATTTATTATTTCTTAAAGTCCATTTTCTTGTTAAGCCTAATGCATACCTCCTAGGAAAGTTTGCAGCCCAGCGGGGCGGAGAATAACAAGTTGACCCGGATATTGTGTACAACTGTCGGCCCAGTTGCATTGCTGATGTTGAAAAAAAGGCCTGTGTAGTACAGTACAACCTAACATGGTTACTCAGCCCACATTCAGCGACGCCGGAAAGGCCCAAACAAGGCTTCTGTACAACTTTTTGAAGTCACTGAGCTCAATTAATAACTTCAGAAAAAGTTAGATTACAGTGGAACCTAATTAAAAGCTGTCACGAGCAAATAAATAATTCAACGGGTCCCACTTGTGCCTGTGTGTGTGTGTGCGCGTGTGTGTGTGTGTGTGTGTGAGAGAGAGAGAGAGACCCATCGGTCGATGCTCGTAAATACATCTTTCAGCCATATGCATTGCTAATGCTCAGTAAAAACTTATATAGTTGACACAATCATATAGAACATCATAGCACACTGAACTTGCATACAAAAATTTCAAGTAGGCGGCACAATCAGAATGGAAGCAGTGGATCGCTATGGGAAGGGCTATGTTGAAACCAACGAAGTCGTACATAATGGTTCATCGTCTTTATCAATGACGGGGAAATACCTTGAATGTTGTGCAAAGAAAATAGACAGACAACACAATAAGTTCTGCTAGCACATTAAGTTGACGTACATCCCTTTCTAAAAAAAGTTCAGGTACAAAATTAGAATAGGTCACAATCAAATGTACTGGCATATCAGTGCTTCACACCCATAGCTCGGATTTAACTAGTACTCCCTTCGTTCTGAATTACTTGTCGCAGGTATGGATGTATCTAGATGTATTTTAGTTCTAAATACATTCATTTCTGCGACGAGTAATTTAGAACGGAGGGAGTATCTGACAAGATTCAGTTGTTACCTCAAATTAGAGCACATCTAGGCAGCCAGCCCTGCCTCTTCTCCCAAAGAAGCAGTGGCCTCCGCCGTGCGATGGAGTAGGCCGCGTGCCATCCATCGTTCCGAGCAACACGGGGAAAGTCTGACGTTGACTCCTGTAATGGACGTCGTCGACGGACCCTAGCACCAGCGGTGGCGGCAGGACTTCGATTGATGGATTGACCACTTCTTCGACATGCACGAACACTCGATACAGGTACATCCCTAACGTGGTCCGCGGCGGCCTTGGTGGCGACGAATAGTATAACCCCGGTTCCTGCACCAATATCTCAACACCAATCACCTCCGGTATGGTGGACGGCTTCTTCATCCATGCCATAACCGTCAGAGCCCAGCTGTCTGGAGGAACAAACATACTTGCGAGCTCACCTCCAAGGTCGTTGATAAGCTCGTTCATGGACTCGCTGTTCCAAGCATGTCGAGGCATGCCGTGGAAGGTAAGCTTTGTTAAAAACTCAAGATCAGAGGGCACCAAGCCCCATCCTGGGTGCCACCGATCAAAGCTCACCAATGTGCCATCGCAAAACAAACGCCGGGAAGATTCAAACACACGACTGCAGTCGAAAGTTGTCCGGAACCTGACGAAGAAATCAGTTGGTGGCGGACAGACTTCGATGAGCAAGTCACTTATTTGGATGTCATGCGCAATGCCAAGAGCTTTGACAAGGTCGTCCAGCGAGACGGGAGGCTGGTCACCGTTGATGGTTACCATCAGCACTTTGCCGGCAAACTGGTCGTCAAGCGCCGCCATGCCACTGTTGAGCAACAGCACGCAGCGACCGAAGCAGGACTAACCAAATTCTCAGGCATGCCCAATCAACGCTCTGCCGTGATGCATGAAGTGGTCGTTTTGGTGAATCAAGGACGGCATGCAGATCGTTCCACACTTCAGAAGAGGAAAAATGGAATGGTAGAACGTGGCAGCAGAGGAAGAGAACGTTGGCTAACGAGGCTGGGAGGGGATCGAGCAGGAAGTTAATGCTCCATGCCTAAAGGTTTTGGGAAAACCTGATTTTCATAAGGTGACTTATACTCACCTAAACAGAGGGAGTATTCCTTAACCAGAGAATGTTGTGTCTCCCACTCACGCGCTCAAAAAAAAAACTACGACACATTTTTTATCTATTTGCATAGGTCCCACCTATCACGAAGGATGGGCACGTACACAAACATGTACGACTCATCAGTCTACCCGCATAGCCTTTTCATTTAGTCTACCTAGCCGTCTAATCAACTGCCTGCACGCCACTTCTCCCATTTACTTCTCCATCGGGAACCGATTCTCCTTGGCTTCTTCACCTCCCCTTCGTCTTCATTTGCATCCAAACACCACTGTGTTCACATTGTTTTAACCTCTTTAAATAATCATCTACTACTTCAATTAGACTAGCCATCTAATCCTAATTCTCCAAAACCATAGCCCTCCATTCCAGCGGTTCCAAATGGCGGAAGAGATTGAGATGCAGGTTTTTAGCGTCCAACATGTCCTCATCGAAGGCTCGATGCGCATAGTTGCCACCGTCGCCGTCCACCCAAGGGTTGTTCGGCAGTGGATCAACAATGTATCCAACTCCCTTGAAAAAGTAGAGACGAGGGTCATCGGTCTCGACGCAGAGTACACGGAGTGTGCCCCTGGGAAGATCCAGCGCGCCGCCGTCCTTCAGCTGTGCCACGAAGATGATGTTTTGGTGTACCACATCATACACTCTCCCTCCATACCACGTGAGCTTCACGATTTCTTGTCTCAGGAGGACGTATACTTCTGTGGGGCAGCCATCGAAGGGGACAAACAGAAGCTGGAGCCGTACAACCTTGATTTGAAAAGCATCGCTGACCTACAAACCTGAATCAAAATTCGTGTAGAATATTGTGATAAACAGACACCATCCCTATTCGACGTAGCAAATTTTGTGCTCGGTACAAATCTTCAGAAGGTTGATGAGACGGTGGCATTAAGGTCGTCTGGATGGGAGAATTATCCCTTGACATACGAGCGGATAAAATATGCTGCCCTCGATGCCCCTGTGAGTTTCGAGATAGCTGCAAGGTCCAAAGAGCTTGTTGCGAAGCCGTCTCCCACAGAGAATGAGAACAAGAAGAAGAAGAAGAAGAAGAAGAAGAAGAAGAAGAAGAAGAAAAGGCTGCACCAGCAGGAGGGCATTATGGATGGATGAACTATTTCCTCTCTTGTAAAAAAATTTATTCCCTCTCATTGTATATTGACATAGATGGACTATTTCGGTGGTGTGCATGTCTTTGGAACAGAGTAGTAGCGTGGGTCTGCTTGACTATAAGGAACTATTTATCCGCATATATAGCTTTCTCTGCTACTCCTTCTAGTGATCGTCTGCAGTGCATGTGTCCGTAGACATGACAGCTTGTCCATGGAAGTTCAACTACGGCGACCATCATGTTTCATCTCGCGATTCCCATGACGCATCTCCAACCCACGGCACCACGACACCACGCCCCCGACGTGCGCCTCACCCCTCTCGGCCACACCGCCCCTCTGCCTTTGTGTGCATGACATGTGGGCCACCTAAAATGCGGCGAGCATCAAGTTTCTACCACAGCCACCCGCGATTCCCATGACGCCGCTCGAACCCATGAAACCACACGTCCCCCGACCTGCGGCTCACCCCTCTTGGCCCCACTGCCCCTCTGCCTACGGGAGCATTACATGTGGACCAGTCACCTATCGGGTCCACATGTTATTGACTCAAAGGAAGGTGTAGTAAGGCGATGAAGTTCAGTCCCGACGGCCCTGAGAGGGAAATGTAACTCCTGCGCCAGGGCTTGTGGTGCTCCTGCAGCACGAACTCGTGCCAAACTCGAGATTTGTTTCTTTACTATACATGCATGCAACAATTTAATGGACATTGTAATCTCAACATGTGATGGGGAGCTCTTAATTTGAATTTCAAACTTATAAAACGAAAAGATTCAAAACAAATAAACTGGGAGAGAGGGAGTATATCGTAGGATGTGTCCCATACAAAATAAGTCCCCTGGTTTGTCACCGCGAAGATGCGGTTAGAAAGGAGCACAACGTCTTCCTACTCGTACGGCAACAAATCGGCCGCAGACAGCATGGTCCGCCTTTGACCGCCATGTGCAAGGTTCATGCTATCTTATTCAATCTCACCGTGGTTCGATCGTACCAATTCATGCGATGGCCCGTTGCATGGCTGATCCCAATGTTGGTACAAATGTTCTACGAGAACGGTGTCACCGTTGTAAATGTTGTGCAAATTGATGTTGGTACCCTCCCGTACATATGCAAGCCAATCTCCACTCGCACCGAGCCTAACCTGTGAAACAGTGGGCAGGGGGAGAATTAGGAAATGGACACGGAAGTAGTCTTTAGAATGCATTTACTACATGATCAAACTCATCTTACCTGCTCATCGGAGGAAATCCGAGTGCCCCTCAACGTTGGCATCTCAGGGGGCGTCAACTTGCAACTACGGCCACACCGCGCTAGAGAGACCCCCAAGGAAACATCCTCGTGCGTTCCATGGAACATCAAGATGCATTTGTATGAGTAGTTTATCTTGTGAGAGAAAAGGATGAATGAGGGAAGGCCTCTAGAGATAGAGATGGACACTACTACTACCAATGTGCTGGCCCGTGCGTTGCAATGGATCTGAAGTAGTAGAATAATACTTGTTCACGTGCTTGAAATATAAACACTCTAGTTTTGATATACATGTGTCAGCAGACATGACAACTTGTCCATGGAAGTTGAACCACGGCGACCATCACGTTTCTTGTTTCTACCACTACCACACCCACACGCGATTCCCACGACGCCGCTCCAACCCACGGCATGACGTCCCGCGACGTGGACATGGATCCTCTGACGTGGCTATCACTGCCTTGCCCTGCCTTTCCTTCGCTGACAGGTGGGACCCACGCTTATGGGTCCCACATGTCAGTGACAGAATGGTAGGATTGTTCGCGTCAGGGGATCCTCATCCCCCCGACGTGCCCCTCATCCCTCTCGGCCCCACCACTCCTCTGCCTTTGTGTGCATGACATGCAGGCCAGCTGAACTGCAGCGACCATCAACTTTCTACCACAGACACACCCGATTGGACGCGGTTTGCCTGCTCCACTGCTGTGCTCCGACCCATACTCCCGCACCATCGAATTTTCATCCAGCGGCTGTGACACATTTCGTCCCGGGCATCAATCCTCAGCTGGAGTACTTATGTACTACAGGTAGTACCCGCCGGTGTGGCCATCTATGCCTCGTAACGCCCCGACACCCAGCTGTGGCACCCTCGCCACGGCCACGCCACCACCGGCCGGTTCATCTCGAACGAGTGAGTCGCGAACCACACCACCACCATGAGAATGACATGTGGGCCAGCCGCATTTAAAGTCCGCACTCTAAACACATTATCTATTTATTTTTCTCTAACCTTCCGTAGCCATGCAACCAAGCCACATAAGCTTCATGGGTGCCCCCCACATCATATTATTCATACTACGTTGATTGAAAAAAAGATAAATCACCCAAAACAAGATCTTCCCCTTTTTTGTTCCTACGATGTTGTGTCGTGCACGTACCTACTAGTTGTATAGTGGTAGTACTAGTAATATAGTATTAGGAGTACAAACTTGGTACTAGTAGGAGTAGTACTAGTACAGAATGCTCCTACTCTATCAACGAGCCCCGCCTGACACCAAATTTCTTGGCTTCCGTGCTACAGCTAGATCTTCCCCTCATTTCTGTTTTCCAACCCAGCGGCGGGCGGGGTGTCGATTTGCTCAACGGCGGTCCCACATGAAAGTGAAAATGCTAGGCAACACGCCTTCCCTAAGCTATGTGTCGTGCCGGATGGGTCGTGTTGTACTCCTGATTCCCGGGCGTGTGGGGGTGCGACGCGAACGCGGCACGCCTTTTCCTTTTACCAGCAATGTGCCCATGCGTTGCGACGGATCCAAAGTAGTATAATAGTAGTATTTGTTCACAAACTTGAAAGAAATCACTATTGTTTTGATATACTCCTAATATATTACTCCCTCCGTACCTAAATATTTGTCTTTTTTGAGATTTCAAATGGACTATCACATACGGATTATATAGACATATTCTAGTGTTTCTAGCAAGATGCCCGCGCGTTGCACGAAGTTGATGGAAAAGGTAAGCACAACTTATAAATTGACGGATGGAGTACTAGTTACAGTGATGCATATAATTAAGAAAAGGGATCGCACATGTCGGTATTGACTGGAACGAGAATGCAACGGCACAATAAGAATTAAGGCCACGATGATGCGATCGCAGTGGTGGTTACAGAAGGCAAGAAGAAAGATGGATCCACGAACGTACGAACTCCTCCTCCTCCTCAACTTAGTGCGCCGGGCCACCAACCAGCGGCTAAGGAGCGGCGGCTTTTGTGGGGAGGTCGAGGTGCTTCTCAGCAAAGGCATCCAAGGCTTCCAGCCGGTTGAGGAAGGCCAACGTCGTAGCGTCCTCACTGGCCTTGTAGATACCTATGTACACGATTTCCTCATACACGTGGATGTGTAGGTCGACGAATTCTTGCAGGGCGAGGCGCCTCGCAGCGAGCGCGACCTCCAGGTGGACATTCTTCGTGGCGTCGGCGGGCAGTCGCAGGGCCACCAGTGCTTGAAAGAGGTTCCAGCCATGGAGGCCGATTAGGGTGGCAGGCAATGAGGAGCCCGGGCGCGCGGGCTGGAGGAGTACGGCGATGTCGTCCGCGAGCTTCTTGAGGACAGTGAACTTGTTGCTGGTGGCAACGATCATCTGGTCCAACTGAGAGTCGTAGTTGGCGTCGACGGCGGCCATCCACCAGCCGGTCTCCAACACCGTCTGGAGACGATCCTCGGCGCCATGCCGCAGGCCGGCGTCGTGGACCATCTGGTACAGCCGCTGGCCGCTCATGCGCATCACCGCCATGGGTCTGGAGTGAGCTCTTTTGCGCTTAGTGTAGGTGCTTAGGCAAATGCTTAGGTGCATACGATGTGGTAGATGCATTGGAATGGAGGGGCGCCTTTATATGAGGGCAAGCTACGTTGCATTCACATCATGCAGCCTCTTTTCCCGGATCTCCTCCCATTACTTCCCTCATGCATTAATTGAAGGGGGATGCATTGGTTGTTCAACATATCGGGAACCGCTACTCCCTCCCTCGTCTGCATTAAAGCCGTATCGGGAACTGGGCCGCCCGCTGTCAAATCAAATACTCCCTCTCTATATGTACCACCTTTTTTTAATTTCAAGTTTTGCTCCATGGCGCAATCCATCGATACTACTACTATACAAAAGTGGAGTATATACATTTTTTAAAAGGCTAGAGGGCGGGGCAGTCTAGCTCGGCCGATTTCACGAGAGGCGAGGGCCTTTGTGATTTGACGGCTCATTACTGTTGTCAAATCGAATAGTATTGCGCCGCCCGCTGCATGCCCGACGCCTCCATTAAACTCCTCCGTTAAACCCGCATGAAAACCGAGAATCCTACTCCGGCCACACGTCCGTTCATGAGCGGGCCGGAATTAAACGCAACACCGGCCGAGCTCCTCCCGTCCGCCCTCAGTTTAAACGAGGCCAGACGCCGGCCAAGCTCCTACCGTCCGCCCTCTATTTACACGAGGCCAGACAGATAGTGGGCAAGAATCGCACCCCTCCGTCGCTCCCCCATCTCCTCCTTCACCATTTTCTCCACTCTTTTGATGGCTTTCGATGAGCCATTCTCCGGCATATTACCCAGCTGGGTGGCCCGCCGAGCCCTCCGGATATGGGCGAGGCCGCTCGGTGCTTCACCAACCTTGCTTGGCCCGACGGAGCCAGTTGCTGCCCCAAGCAGGCGCGTGGTTCAGCAACTCGCCGCTCCAGTTCAGCTTGATGAGGAGTGGCGAGTTGCTGCCGGCGAGCACACCGGTACGGGCGCCATCGCTGCCGCGTCGTACCGCGCCACCAGTGTCTGCGGTGGCCGCACCTCCCGTGTCTGTGGGCGCGCCTCCCGTGCCTGCGGCAGCGCCATGCAGGCAGAGACAGAAGCATGGTGCGTGGAGAGCGACGAGTCGGTGGCCAGCTTCTCCGTGTCCGCCGCCATCATCAAGGAGAAGTAGAACACGGGAGGCCGCCGCCACTTGGGACCCATGAAGGCCACCGTCGAGGCGACAACCGCGGATTCAGGTGGTTTCTTTGCTGCTTCGTCTCTTCCGAGGACCTACGTCGACCCCGCAAGTGTGTGACAGACATGAGGAAGACAAAGGGATTCGCGGGCGGCCATTTAGAACTAAAATAAGTCTAGAGACATCCATTTCTAGGACAAGTATTTCCGGACGAAGGGAGTATTAATTATACAAGAGAGCCGGATTGGCACCTCTTGGTTCATGTAAATGTAATGAAATCCATCATGTTTATATGAAGATCCGGCTTTTTTATACGAAATCCTTCATGCTTATATGAAATCAGTCCGTGTTTGCATGAATTTCATCTGGTTGGTTAGAGTTGTAAAAATGTATGTCGCTGGCGTTTGATGTCGTCCTCCGCTTAAGGAAGCGGGAGGAAATTTGCCGGCTGCCGTTGGAGATGCTCTTTATGCTGGAAATAATAGAGTGACATCCAATCCATTTGAGTTAATTGCCTGCATGATTGTCCCTCTATAAAAAGTTGATTGCATGTACAGTGTACACATGACTTGCAGGGTGGCTACAGCTTCGTACAGAAAGTTAAAAAGAAACGAGTCCATCATTAATCTTGTATTCTAAGTACTATGTGGGTTCCACTGTCAGTACAGTAGCGAAAGAAGTATATATTAAATAAGTAGATTAATATATAATATAAAAATATAAAGTTAAAAGACATAATTCGAACTCATGTCATCGCGTTGCAAGCATCCGGCGCTAACCAGCCCAGCACATTTTTGTTGTAGACCAAGCTGGAGATATATCTCCATGTCTACTCTTATATATACTCCATTCGTTCCTAAATATTTGTCTTTTTCAGATTTCAAATGGACTACCACATACAGATGTGTATGTAGACATATTTTAGAGTGTAGATTCACTCATTTTGCTCCGTATGTCTTTTCAGGAAGGGGTCAGATTTGTCCTTGATTTATTTATGAGGTATCCAGATGCACTACACCGCCAAGAAAAGAGGGTAACATCAAAATTATGGACTACTTTTTTGATTATGTTGGTAAGGTCCGGTCATAGTCACTTGTTGAAATCTCTAAAAAGACAAACACTCCCTCCGTCCGGAAATACTTGTCATCAAAATGGATAAAAGGAAATGTATCTAGACGTATTTTAGTTTTAGATACATCTCTTTTTATCCATTTTGATGACAAGTATTTTTGGACGGAGGGAGTAGAAAACAGAGTTGGTGATGATGGTGTGCGTGCCATCCTGCAATATAGGCCGTCGGATTTATATCTAACGGATAGGAAAGAAACTATGGCAATTTTGCAAAAATATACCCACGCGTCTCTCCACGTTCGCAAATAAGGCCTTACCTTGTTCAACCTTTTCTCTCACAAGATAAACTACTCATACAAATGCATCTTGATGTTCCGTGCAACGCACGGGCAACTAGCTCATTTCTTTTAAAATAGCTGCTGCGATAATTGGGTTGAAGTGATATATTTTATGTCTGCCCCGAATGATTTCAGATTCACTAGTAGTAACAAAGAAAAGGTTGCCTTGTTAATTAACAGAAAACAGGGTGAAAACTATCACATGAGGCTGGTAAAAACAAGGCACACTGGGTTTAGCGTCATCGTCACTACAGCTGTGCGCGCGCAAGAAGTCTACATATCGAGGGGGCTATCGAGCGAGGCACCGAGACACAATGTTTGAGAGAGAAACCAATTGACAGATTATGATCAGATCAAGTTGTCACCCTTCTGCTGTCATTGTTAAAGGGGGAGGGAGAGAAAGATGTATCGAGAGTGTGCACGGTAGGCACAGAGGCACAACTAGCGAGTGTGTGTGTGTTTGAAAGAGGAGTAGATAGATTATTATCAAGATCGATGTGCCACCCTACTCCTTCGGTGCCGGGTAGTGTGTGTGTGTGTGTGTGTGTGTGTGTGTTTGAGAGAGAAGCCAGTCCATAGATTAATATCAAGATCGAGGTGTCACTGTGATGCCCCAAGACCGGAGCTTCAGGCGCCTTCCAGGGTTTTCAAGATTCGCCGGGTGATTTGCTTGTTGCTTGTTGCTTTCATCATTGCATCATGTGCATTGCATCATGTCATCATGCCATCATGTCATTAATCTTTGCATCTCAAATCAACTAAATAGATCGTATGGATGTTCGGTCCATTTAAATTGAGGGAATTCACATGGTGAGTTCTCTTTATAACATATCCTCCCGATATTAGGGAGCTATATTAAATATTCCATTTTCGAAATCACCCATGAACACACTTGCAAAAATCCCAATGCCTTTGTTATCGCAACTCTTGGCCTCTAACTTTGCCATATGTCCTTTCTTCATTTTCCGGAGCTCCACCTAAATTCTCCACATTTATGGACCTTCCTCTTACCGAGTCCCAGTTCAAAACCATTTGAATCATATTCAAATGAGTTTGAATTTATATCTTTCAATCTTGCCGTTTCTAATTTTCTTGGGTCAAACTTATTTTTGGGAGTCCAAGAAAATTAACCACATGTCCAAATTCCTCTTCCAACCTTCTCTTCTCTCCTTTTTCCTTTCTTCTACTTCTCTGTTTTTTTAGAAGAAAGAGGAGAGAGAAGAGAGCTAGCTGGGCCTCCCCTGTTGTGCTAGCCGCAACCGGTAGCTAGGCCGGCCCATTCGGCCCAAGGCCAAGGCCCAGCCGCCACTTTGCTAAACCTAGCCCGACCGCAACCCTAGCCCGATCGAAAAACCTCTCTCGCTCCCCTGCTCGAACCTCCAGCGCCGCCAGGAGCCCAATCCCCATCTCCTTTCTACCGTTTCCCTCGATCGCTCTCTCTCCCTCCAGCACCGCCTCAGCCTCCCTGGTCTCTCTCTCACGCCGATCCCTCCACCTCCATGCGCGTCGCTGGCCCTCAAGCTTGCCGATGCCTCGCGCGGTGCTCCTTCATCTTGCGAGACCCGCGCGGTTGCCAGCCAGGGAGACCACCGTGCTGGCCCATAGCTTCGCCATCGCGCCTTGTTTCTCCGCCGGCGATCACGACCAGATGACGCGTCGTACCCCGCCGCTAGCCTCTGCTCTGCGCGTCTCGCCTCCCTCGTTGCGCCCTCGCCTCTGTTTCTGGCCACCGCCAGCGAGCAGCTCCACCGGAGCCACGTCAGCTCACCGCTCCCCCCCCATGGCCGTGACTCCTCTGCTCTGGAGCCGCACTTTTGCTGCCTCCTCACAGGATCTTCCCTACCTCGCTGCTGCTGCTCTTCACCACGCCCCATGATTCCTGGGATGCCTTGCTATTGCCGCTGTTTTCCCGTGTCAAACGAAACGGGCATGCCGCCTGTTGTGCCACGGTGCCGCGCCCCTGTTCATCATCGTTGTATCCACGAGCCCCTATTCTGCTGCTGGCTCCGTCAAAGGCTGCCAAGGTCATCTGTTTGGCTCCGATGACTTTTGGCTCATGTGCACGCCCCGTGTCTTGCACCTCCATTTGATGTTGTTGTTGACGTCAAGCTCGACCCCCGAACAGGGAATAACGCTAAGTACCAGGTCAACGAGGACCGCTGAGTTCGTCTTCTGCCGTCTCCGGAACCGCCAAGTCCCTAGACGACAAGTTCTTCTCCGAACGTGTACGACTACAACCGGTGTGCATTTTTGTCAAGTCCGACTATGACAAACGGCTACATGATGAAACGCCAAGAACCACTATCGCTGGGTACGACTACTTCTGCGATGATACGAGAACAACTACCGTCGACCCTCGAAGCCTCCGTGGACGTCAAGTCCCTCGTCGTGATCCCGAACATCTACGAAAAATTGTGCAACTAAGAACGTGAACGACTACCGCCGCCAAGATCACGAGAACCACTACCGTCGTCATGTACTCCTACTTCCACTACGAACGTCCCGAGAACGTCTACTTCCTCTACCTGGCACCGAACGAGAATCGTCCCGTTTGCACACTTCGAAGGTATAACCCCGAGACGACGTCCGTGAACGTATGCTTGCGATGTTTGAGATGCTCGTGTTTGCACCGTGTCCAAAGTGTCACTCATTTTCCTTGTCGCCAACTCGTGGGACACCCGGAATCCAGGAGCGCCCCACCATCTTTTGCACGCATCCGCACACTTCCCCTTTGCATCGGTATCTCAAATAAGTACCGGAACTGTTATTGTTATCGTTGCCATGGCACCCCTTTTCATTTCCGCCACGATGAAAAAATGCTTCATAATGCCCTTATCAACTTTTAATAAAAATTGCATAAAACTTGTTCATGTCATCCGCATCATGATAACAACAATTAAAATGTTTAAATTGTTGTTGCAATAAATCACAAAGGCATATGGGGATTTACCGGATTCGTTGTTTGTTATATCCGGCCCCATTTAAATTGTTTAGATGGTGTAGTTTTGTTATGCCTCACCTCTTGCCATGTTTAACAACATTTAATATTGTTGGGTACATAAACGAGAGAGAACTAAATAATTGATGTGGTGTTCCGTCAATATGCAACTCGTTGCATATTGAGCTCCACTTAATTTGTAGTTTTGTTTGTGCCCTTTGCCATGCCATGCTTCATTAAACCGGACATGCATCATACTTGATTGTGCATCATGCCATGTTTATGTGATGGTTGTTTACTATGTTGTTTGCTTCTTTCCGGTGTTGCTTCGTCAGTTTAGTTTCGTTAATGTCGCGTGTGTGAGGATCCGTTCGACTACGTCCGTTTGTCTTCTTCATGGACTCGTTCTTCTTCCTTGCGGGATTTCAGGCAAGATGATCATACCCTCGAAATCACTTCTATCTTTGCTTGCTAGTTGCTCGCTCTTTTGCTATGCCTATGCTGCGATACCTACCACTTGCTTATCATGCCTCCCATATTGTTGAACCAAGCCTCTAACCCACCTTGTCCTAGCAAACCGTTGTTTGGCTATGTTACCGCTTTGCTCAGCCCCTCTTATAGCGTTGTTAGTTGCAGGTGAAGATTGAAGATTGTTCCTTGTTGGAACATGGAGATGTTGTTCCTTGTTGGAACATGTTTACTTGTTGGGATATCACATTATATCTTATTTAATTAATGCATCTATATACTTGGTAAAGGGTGGAAGGCTCGGCCTTATGCCTGGTGTTTTGTTCCACTCTTGCCGCCCTAGTTTCCCTCATATCGGTGTTATGTTCCCGGATTTTGCGTTCCTTACGCGGTTGGGTTATAATGGGAACCCCTTGACAGTTCGCTTTGAATAAAACTCCTCCAGCAAGGCCCAACCTTGGTTTTACCATTCGCCACCTAGCCTTTTTCCCTTGGGTTAGGCCAGCCCAAGGGTCATCTTTATTTTAACCCCCCCGGGCCAGTGCTTGTCTAAGTGTTGGCCCGAAACAGAGCCACTTGCGGCGCCACCTCGGGGAAACTTGAGGGCTGGTTTTAGCTATACGTAGTGTTCATCCGGCGTTGCCCTGAGAACGAGATATGTGCAACTCCTATCAGGATGTCGGTGCATCGGGCGGTCTTGCTGGACTTGTTTTACCATTGTCGAGGATGTCTTATAACCGGGATTCCGAGTCTGATCGGGTCTTCCCGCTAGAAGGAATATCCTTCGTTGACCGTGAGAGCTTGTGATGGGCTAAGTTGGGACACCCCTGCAGGGATTTGAACTTTCGAAAGCCGTGCCCGCGGTTATGGGCAGATGGGAATTTGTTAACGTCCGGTTGTAGAAAACCTGAAGTTGACCTTAATTAAAATGCATCAACCGCGTGTGTTACCGTGATGGTCTCTTTCCGGCGGAGTCCGGGAAGTGAACACGGTGTTGGAGTTATGCTTGACGTAGGTTGTTTAGGATCACTTCTTGATCATAGTTTTATCGACCGTGCTTTTGCCTTCTCTTCTCGCTCTCATTTGCGTATGTTAGCCACCATATATGCTAGTCGCTTGCTGCAGCTCCACCTCATACCTTTACCTTACCCATAAGCTTAAATAGTCTTGATCGCGAGGGTGCGAGATTGCTGAGTCCCCGTGGCTCACAGATACTTCCAAAACCAGCTTGCAGGTGCCGATGAGTCCGTGCAGATGACGCAACCAAGCTCAGGAGGAGCTCGATGAAGATCTTGTCCTTTGTGTTGTTTCGTTCTAGTTGATCAGTAGTGGAGCCCAGTTGGGGTCGATCGGGGACCTTGTCGCATTTGGGGTTCTTCTTTTATTTTGGTTCCGTAGTCGGACCTTGATTGTATTTGGATGTTGTAATGCTTTATTCATGTATTGTGTGAAGTGGCGATTGTAAGCCAACTATGTATCTTTTCCCTTATGTATTACATGGGTTGTGTGAAGATTACCTCACTTGCGACATTGCTTTCAATGCGGTTATGCCTCTAAGTCGTGCTTCGACACGTGGGAGATATAGCCGCATCGAGGGCGTTACAAGTTGGTAATCAGAGCCTTCCCCGACCTTAGGAGCCCCCACTGCTTGATCGATTTAGCAGCCGTTGTTGAGTCTAGAAAATGTTTTGAGTCATTTAGGAATTATATATCGGAGAGTTTAGGAATTCTTTTTACTCCCCAGTCCCTTCATCGCTCTGGTGAGGCATCCTGACGTAGAGTTTTGACTCTTCTCTTCTCAAATTTCACTAAAAAATTTTAGGATCACGCGGGTATCTTGGAATCGTTCCGATGGTTTTGTGACGAGAACATTGTTCTTGGTGCCTCCTGACATTTAGGGGTTGTGGCAGTGTCCCGGGGAGTTGAGCTCCGAGGTGTTGTCGTCACAATTTTATCGTTGCAGTTCTGGAATACCTGAGTTTAGTTCGCCGACATCGAAAATCTCTTTTATGCAGTTGTTGGTGAGATAACCTCGACGCCACCCAGTACTGGGGCGGGAGTTCGGGAGTATTGCCATAACTCGTATAACGGATGCTTTTCGAAGGTTGAGGTAGATGATTTCCGAAGGTTTCTTGGTTATGTGTTGAAGGATGGATACAGCTGGATGTAGGATTTGCTAGTTTTGGGTGAGATATTATGCTTCCCCTGTATCCCCAACACCTGATTGCATAACCGGAAATTTCGGGAGTTTATAAGTGGGAATTCAAGTAGCTCTTAGGATATCTTTCCGACAGATGTATGATATGAAATTGGGGTTCGACGTCTAGTGGTCCGCCTATCCACGGTTGGTTTTACAGTGGTCTCGTTGTGTCTTAAAGAGTCCTTGGCTATGCCGACTCGGGGACGCTTCGTATGTCATGTGCACTGCCTTGTACATGATGGTGCTGTACGATCGAGCCCGTGTAGGCCCCACCACGAAAACTTCGGACGAAATCTCTATCATATGTTTGTTCCGGCTTATTCTGCAAGCCAATCCTTTGTTTTTGTTTTGAGTTGTGGTATTCGAGTTGCTTCAAAGTCAAATGTTGATTCCATATTTTTCCTAAGCGGTGTTCTCATACTCCTATGTGAATACTAAACCTTCATGATAATCGAGATTGTCATGACAATCCTTTTCAACCGGTGTGTTTTCTCCTCAAGCGGTTCCGTTCATTTTCAACGTACGCAAGATCAATTATCAGTTCTTCTCAACGGTGTCCTTTTCATCCGTCTCCAAATTGTCTTTGTTTTTTCCCGCCCGCCCACCCTTTTTCCTCAAGGACTCAGATTTCTTATTCAAGTATCCTTTTATTGATGAGAAGTCTCTCCATTCTTTTCCATCAATGTTCTTATCCGTTGATTCTCAGGAAGATGCTAACGAAGCTTCAAGTTCGTCTCTCGTCACTCATTTTTTTTCTCCGGTGGATTCAATTCGAGTTTTCGGTGTTGATCATATTCTTTTCCGTATTTCAATGTTTTCTCATGCCGTTGCACCTCATAATCATTCCCCGCTTTCTATTCAATTGTTCTGGAGTGCTCAAGATATCTCGAAGATTTGTGTTTTCCACTCTGCATTCGTTCAAGATCTTTCAAGGATGTTCTCTCATTCAAGTCTTTTATTTCAACCGGTGCATTATCTCTCTTTTAAATCGTTCTACGGTGTTTCTTTTGAGTGGGCCCTAACCCACAGGTCTTTTCCCAAGATCTTACCTGACTCTTCTTATTTTCTCGGAGCTATCCTAAGATTTCTTTTCCAAGTTTGACGTAAGAATGAGTTATCATCAGTCAAATGCCTTTCTCCTTGATCTTTAAAATTCTTTTCATCATTGGTTCAACTTTTCTATTCTTGTTTATTCCGGAGTGTCTCAACAATTCACGGTGGTGTTTCTTGTCGTCTTTCTCAACATTTGAAGACCGAAGAAGAGTTTCTCTTCAATCTTATCCATTCTCTCGAAGATTCATAATGCTAGCTTACTGCCATCCTCTCATAATTATTTTGATTGTGAGTATTCTTTTCACCTATCCGGAGCATTTCATGAGTTGTTTCCATTTCTTTACTCCGAAGGCCATCTTTTCAAATATTGTTCATTCTAGCTTTCAGCTCTCGTTCTCCAAACCTTACCGGTGCAACAATCAAATATCCTCTAATCAGCTCGTGCTCTCTTCGTTCTCTTGTATCAAATTCCCTCAAGTATCCTGATTCGTTCTCTAATTCTTACCGGTGATTCATCCTTTACTTCGTTCATTTTAATTCTTACGGTGGTTCAATCAAGATTCATTTTCTCTTGGTATCTTATCGATTCATACGTTCTTTCCAAATCCTACCGGTGGTTCGTTGAAGACCTTCTCAAGTTATGCTATATCTACCTTAATCCTTTTCAAAGAGAGTAAGTAGTATGCCAAATCCATTATTTGTCATCAATTTAATTGGTGAAGGATGAGCATAATATAATTCTTATTCTTGTTTCATCGAGGCTCATCAAATTTTCGGTTTCATTTGTTTCATCTTTTCTTTTCCCGGAGTTCCAAGCTCTCTCAATTTTCTCGTCATGAAGATCCATCTAATCATTGCAAGTCTTCACCTTGTGTTTTCAACTTCTCTTTCATTTCAATTGATCATTTCTTTTATTACCGGAGTTCTCACGAAGTTTCCACATGATGGTTCATCAAGGATTAAATTCCTTCTCGAAGTGTTCATCAACATTCTTTTCAGAGGAGCTCAAGCTTTCTTCATCTCGTAATCCGGAGTGCAATTCTTTCTACCGTATCATTGGAGGTGGTATTATGTTATTCTTGATAATTTCAGTTCATGTTTCTTGATTCTCAAGTTATCAAGAATGAGAAATTTTAAATCCATCAACCTCTTCGTTGGGGTTATCTTGGGTTATATTTCACCTAAAGTTTTCCCTAAGGATTTTGCTATTTATGGTGGTTATAAATTATCCAAGTTCTTCTTTTATCCTTCCGGCGAATAAGTTTCTTGTCTCCTTGTTCATATCAATACAATCTTTTTTCGTGAGTGGCAGGTTGTCACCTCATTATTTGAGATGTATTCCATAAGACCATATCAAGCTTATTCTTTTAGTTGTTGTTAACCCAACAACTCCGTTCTAGCATATGTTGTAAGCGTGCTCTCTCAAGATCTTGTTTCCCTCCGTTCATTCCTTTCCATTCTTACTTTCGTTCCGGAGGCATTGTGATGTTACTCTCTTCAGTCATCATCTCGAATGGTGAGGATCGTGTTCTTTTCGTGCTTATCCATTTAACCAGAGTGTTGTGTCCTCTGCTCAAGTTCTTTTCACCTTATCAAGTCTTGCATCTCTTTTCAGCCGGAGTGCTTCCCGAATTGGTTCTCCCTTGTTCCTCTTTTCTAACGGAGAGTTATCAACTTTGTTCACATTCTTGTATTCTTTCATTCAATTTGCTCAACCTCGCAAGGTTCTTTGGTTTCACTCGTTTGTCCAAGAAGCAACTTAGTTTTACCTCTTCTCCTTTCTCTTCCGTTTTCCCTCCGGTGCCATTCTAGATCTCGGGACGAGATCCTCTCGTAGTGGTGGAGTGTTGTGATGCCCCAAGACCGGAGCTTCAGGTGCCTTCCAGGGTTTTCGAGATTCGCTGGGTGATTTGCTTGTTGCTTGTTGCTTTCATCATTGCATCATGTGCATTGCATCATGTCATCATGCCATCATGTCATTAATCTTTGCAGCTCAAATCAACTAAATAAATCGTATGGATGTTCGGTCCATTTAAATTGAGGGAATTCACATGGTGAGTTCTCTTTATAACATATCCTCCCGATATTAGGGAGCTATATTAAATATTTCATTTTCGAAATCACCCATGAACACACTTGCAAAAATCCCAATGCCTTTGTTATCGCAACTCTTGGCCTCTTACTTTGCCATATGTCCTTTCTTCATTTTCCGGAGCTCCACCTAAATTCTCAACATTTATGGACCTTCCTCTTACCGAGTCCCAGTTCAAACCCATTTGAATCATATTCAAATGAGTTTGAATTTATATCTTTCAATGTTGCCGTTTCTAATTTTCTTGGGTCAAACTTATTTTTGGGAGTCCAAGAAAATTAACCGCATGTCCAAATTCCTCTTCCAACCTTCTCTTCTCTCCTTTTTCCTTTCTTCTACTTCTCTGTTTTTTTTGGAAGAAAGAGGAGAGAGAAGAGAGCTAGCTGGGCCTCCCCTGTTGCGCCAGCCGCAACCTGTAGCTAGGCCGGCCCATTCGGCCCAAGGCCAAGGCCCAGCCGCCACTTTGCTAAACCTAGCCCGACCACAACCCTAGCCCGATCGAAAAACCTCTCTCACTCCCCTGCTCGAACCTCCAGCGCCGCCAGGAGCCCAATCCCCATCTCCTTTCTACCGTTTCCCTCGATCGCTCTCTCTCCCTCCAGCGCCGCCTCAGCCTCCCTGGTCTCTCTCTCACGCCGATCCCCTCCACCTCCATGCACGTCGCTGGCCCTCAAGCTTGCCGATGCCTCGCGCGACGCTCCTTCATCTTGCGAGACCCGCGCGGTCGCCAGCTAGGGAGACCACCGTGCTGGCCCATAGCTTCGCCATCGCGCCTTGTTTCTCCGCCGGCGATCATGACCGGATGCTGCGTCGTACCCCGCCGCTAGCCTCTGCTTTGCGCGTCTCGCCTCCCTCATTGCGCCCTCGCCTCTGTTTCCGGCCATCGCCAGCAAGCAGCTCCATCGGAGCCACGTCAGCTCACCCCTCCCCCCCCATGGCCGTGACTCCTCTGCTCGGGAGCCGCACTTTTGCTGCCTCCTCACAGGATCTTCCCTACCACGCTGCTGCTGCTCTTCACCACGCCCCATGATTCCTGGGATGCCTTGCTGTTGCCATTATTTTCCCGTGTCAAACGAAACGGGCACGCCGCCTATTGTGCCATGGTGCCGCGCCCCTGTTCATCATCGTTGTCTCCACGAGCCCCTGTTCTGCTGCTGGCTCCGTCGAAGGCTGCCAAGGTCATCTGTTTGGCTCCGATGGCTTTTGGCTCATGTGCACGCCTCGCGTCTCGCACCTCCATTTGCTGTTGTTGTTGACGTCAAGCTCGACCCCCGAACAGGGAATAACGATAAGTACCAGGTCAATGAGGACCGCTGAGTTCGTCTTCTGCCGTCTCCGGAACCGCTAAGTCCCTAGACGACAAGTTCTTCTCCGAACGTGTACGACTGCAGTCGGTGTGCATTTTTGTCAAGTCCTACTACGACAAACGGCTACATGATGAAACGCCAAGTACCACTATCGCTGGGTACGACTACTTCTGCGATGATACGAGAACAACTACCGTCGACCCTCGAAGCCTCCGTGGACGTCAAGTCCCTCGTCGTGATCCCGAACATCTACGAAAAATTGTGCAACTAAGAACGTGAACGACTACCGCCGCCAAGATCACGAGAACCACTACCGTCGTCATGTACTCCTACTTCCACTACGAACGTCCCGAGAACGTCTACTTCCTCTACCTGGCACCGAACGAGAATCGTCCCGTTTGCACACTTCGAAGGTATAACCCCGAGACGACGTCCGTGAACGTATGCTTGCGATGTTTGAGATGCTCGTGTTTGCACCGTGTCCAAAGTGTCACTCATTTTCCTTGTCGCCAACTCGTGGGACACCCGGAATCCAGGAGCGCCCCACCATCTTTTGCACGCATCCGCACACTCCCCCTTTGCATCGGTATCTCAAATAAGTACCGGAACTGTTATTGTTATCGTTGCCATGGCACCCCTTTTCATTTCCGCCATGATGAAAAAATGCTTCATAATGCCCTTATCAACTTTTAATAAAAATTGCATAAAACTTGTTCATGTCATCCGCATCATGATAACAACAATTAAAATGTTTAAATTGTTGTTGCAATAAATCACAAAGGCATATGGGGATTTACCGGATTCGTTGTTTGTTATATCCGGCCCCATTTAAATTATTTAGATGGTGTAGTTTTGTTATGCCTCACCTCTTGCCATGTTTAACAACATTTAATATTGTTGGGTACATAAACGAGAGAGAACTAAATAATTGATGTGGTGTTCCATCAATATGCAACTCGTTGCATATTGAGCTCCACTTAACTTGTAGTTTTGTTTGTGCCCTTTGCCATGCCATGCTTCATTAAACCGGACATGCATCATACTTGATTGTGCATCATGCCATGTTTATGTGATGGTTGTTTACTATGTTGTTTGCTTCTTTCCGGTGTTGCTTCGTCGGTTTAGTTTCGTTAATGTCGCGTGTGTGAGGATCCGTTCGACTACGTCCGTTTGTCTTCTTCATGGACTCGTTCTTCTTCCTTGCGGGATTTCAGGCAAGATGATCATACCCTCGAAATCACTTCTATCTTTGCTTGCTTAGTTGCTCGCTCTTTTGCTATGCCTATGCTGCGATACCTACCACTTGCTTATCATGCCTCCCATATTGTTGAATCAAGCCTCTAACCCACCTTGTCCTAGCAAACCGTTGTTTGGCTATGTTACCGCTTTGCTCAGCCCCTCTTATAGCGTTGTTAGTTGCAGGTGTAGATTAAAGATTGTTCCTTGTTGGAACATGGAGATGTTGTTCCTTGTCGGAACATGTTTACTTGTTGGGATATCACATTATATCTTATTTAATTAATGCATCTATATACTTAGTAAAGGGTGGAAGGCTCGGCCTTATGCCTGGTGTTTTGTTCCACTCTTGCCGCCCTAGTTTCCCTCATATCGGTGTTATGTTCCCGGATTTTGCGTTCCTTACGCGGTTGGGTTATAATGGGAACCCCTTGACAGTTCGCTTTGAATAAAACTCCTCCAGCAAGGCCCAACCTTGGTTTTACCATTCGCCACCTAGCCTTTTTCCCTTGGGTTAGGCCAGCCCAAGGTCATCTTTATTTTAACCCCCCCCCCCGGGCCAGTGCTTGTCTAAGTGTTGGCCCGAAACAGAGCCACTTGCGGCGCCACCTCGGGGAAACTTGAGGGCTGGTTTTAGCTATACGTAGTGTTCATCCGGTGTTGCCCTGAGAACGAGATATGTGCAGCTCCTATCAGGATGTCGGCGCATTGGGCGGTCTTGCTGGACTTGTTTTACCATTGTCGAGGATGTCTTGTAACCGGGATTCCGAGTCTGATCGGGTCTTCCCGCTAGAAGGAATATCCTTCGTTGACCGTGAGAGCTTGTGATGGGCTAAGTTGGGACACCCCTGCAGGGATTTGAACTTTCGAAAGTTGTGCCCGCAGTTATGGGCAGATGGGAATTTGTTAACGTCCGGTTGTAGAAAACCTGAAGTTCACCTTAATTAAAATGCATCAACCGCGTGTGTTACCGTGATGGTCTCTTTCCGGCGGAGTCCGGGAAGTGAACACGGGGTTGGAGTTATGCTTGACGTAGGTTGCTCTAGGGTCACTTCTTGATCATAGATTTTCGACCGTGCTTTTGCCTTCTCTTCTCGCTCTCATTTGCGTATGTTAGCCACCATATATGCTAGTCGCTTGCTGCAGCTCCACCTCATACCTTTACCTTACCCATAAGCTTAAATAGTCTTGATCGCGAGGGTGCGAGATTGCTGAGTCCCTGTGGCTCACAGATACTTCCAAAACCAGCTTGCAGGTGCCGATGAGTCTGGGCAGATGACGGAACCAAGCTCAGGAGGAGCTCGATGAAGATCTTGTCCTTTGTGTTGTTCCGTTCTAGTTGATCAGTAGTGGAGCCCAGTTGGAGTCGATTGGGGACCTTGTCGCATTTGGGGTTCTTCTTTTATTTTGGTTCCGTAGTCGGACCTTGATTGTATTTGGATGTTGTAATGCTTTATTCATGTATTGTGTGAAGTGGCGATTGTAAGCCAACTATGTATCTTTTCCCTTATTGTATTACATGGGTTGTGTGAAGATTACCTCACTTGCGACATTGGTTTCAATGCGGTTATGCCTCTAAGTCGTGCTTCGACACGTGGGAGATATAGCCGCATCGAGGGCGTTACAGTCACCCTACTCCTTCGGTGTTGGGAAGTGTGGGTGTGTGGGGGGGGGCAGTGACACTCACATATCTCTACTCTTATAAAAAAACAGAGTTGGTGATGATGGTGTTCCTGCCATCCTGCAATATAGGCCATCCGACAGGAAAGAAACTATGGCAATTTTGCAAAAAGATACCCACACCCCTCTCCGCATTTGCAAATAAGGCATTCCCTCGTTCATCCTTTTCTCCCACAAGATAAACTTATCATACAAATGCATCCTGATGTTCCGTGCAACGCATGGGCATCTTGCTAGTAGGGAGAAGGAGTTTGTGTGACACGTATCTAGCTATATCAAGGGATAGGTAGATAGCATATGTGTGAGAGACATTATTATACTTTGAGACATTAGTGGCTGTGGGTGGGCGAAATTAAAGGGGTGGACGTGTTAGACATAGAGAGTGTGTGTGTTTCTGTGTGAGAGACTTGTAGGATGGGGTAGAAAGACGAATTTAACCCTGACGGAGGGAGAGAAATACACGAAGTGCGCGTGTGTGATTCCGATGCCCACAGGGAAATGAGATATGTATGCGTGTGAGAGAGATTGCACAATTCATTCACGTATCACTATCTAGCGATCGTGGACGTGCATCGCTTGAACATAAGTCAATATCTACTTCATATCGTGGCCAAAGGTACAATATCGATTCAACGCTATAAAGATTGGACAGTCACATATCACATTTTTCTATTTAAATAAACCTTTTCAGTTGTGCATGCCAAAGTTACAGTGATGTTTCTTCAAACAACCAATGTAGCTATCATGTACATGCACCACTTTTACTCTTGCATTCAAATTCATTAGTCTTGGATGATTTAAGTTTCTATTTTGAAGTAATATATGTAATATTCATATATGAATTCAACGGGTACGCAATTTATGAAATGGAGGCTATGTAATAATATGAGGTAACACTTTTAAGTAGCTGACTACAATATCCATTTCTTTTTGTGCGCCTCTACACTAACATGTCAATGCATTATGTTTAAAGTAAATAACCAATGGCACTAAATTATCTATTTACACGAGAAATACATAGGCTGAGCGTTTGATCCCTTTTTTGTGAACGCGCAACTACACCCGTACGATTGGCCGTGCCCGTGTGAACGTCCAAGTTATCGGCGCATCATCCTGAGTTATTGTCTTTTTTTCTAGGGTGGACTTCACACCAGTTATTAATTGTTGACGCGTGCCTCGTGTACACAGTCTAGCATGATCTTCCCGCTAGCACGGTCCAAAATTAGTTGAAACTAGATACGAACGATCCCGCGAGCAGCAAAATCTCCCGCCTCCTTCTAAAATTTCCGCCACCTTAGTCTTTAGCATGCGAAATCCCCCTTCTGTCCTTGGTGCACGGAGACCAACAGTTACAATACTGCCCTCATCTACATGATAGGTCGGGGCTGCTTTGGTAACTTTCGATTCCCCCACTACACGGCACCCCCATTTCCTCTCCCCCTCCCGCAAAAATGACTAACTCCCCAGCACCAGAGCATCTTACATCATGCCGTCCGTACTTCATCGCCCTTTCTCCCCTCCCCTCTCGAAACCCTAGACTGCTCATCCACTGGCGTACCATAGCCCATTCACTGCCAGCGGCATCCACCTCGCCGGATCTGCTTCTGCGGCCGCATCTACCCCTCCCACCTCTCCTAGAAACAAGTAGACTGCTCATCCACCACTGTACCACAGCCCATTCAGTGTCGGCCTTGTCCACGGCGCCGGATCTGCTTTGCCGGTACTCTCATCAACCGCCGCGCATCTGCAGCGGCTCATTCGTACTCCCCACCGGAGACGCTTCGTCCACACCCCCCGGAGCCGCCCCACCGACGCCCCCGTCGACGGCCTCTGATCATCTTCACTGACACCTTCCTCAACCCTACCAGAGCCGGTTCACCGACACCTTCCTCAACCCTACCGGAGCCGCTTCGCCGACACCATCGTCAACCCTACCGGAGTAGCTTCGCCTATACCATTCTCAACCCTACCGGGGCCGCTTTGCCAACTTACAAGTCCACGGCCTCAGATCTGCTTCCTCGCACCCTCATCCAACCTACCGGAGCAGCTTCTGACGCCCCGTCCACGGCCGCAGATCCGCATCGTCGACACCACCCTTAACCCAACCACCTGAGCAGCTTCTGACGCCCCGTCCATGGCCGCAGATCCACATCGTCGACACCATCCTTAACCCAACCACCGGAGCAGCTTCTGACGCCCCATCCATAGCCGCAGATCCGCGTCGTCGACACCATCCTTAACCCAACCACCGGAGCAGCTTCACCTACGCCCTCGTCCACGGCCACAGATCCACTTCACCCACACCGTAGTCCACCCTACCGGAGCCGCTCCACAAACACCCTACTCGACGGTTCTAGATCTCCTTACCAGACCCCGACAGCCAGCGCAGCGTCATCACCCTCGACGTTTCTAACCTGATTCCCACCGTCTGGAGAGATGCCAAGCACCCATCGCGGCCTAGGTACTT
The DNA here is from genome assembly GCF_018294505.1 of Triticum aestivum. Lineage (NCBI taxonomy): Eukaryota > Viridiplantae > Streptophyta > Magnoliopsida > Poales > Poaceae > Triticum > Triticum aestivum. The sequence goes on from NC_057794.1 coordinate 303,560,750, forward strand.
GTCACCTTTAAACCCGTCCAGCATCACCTGCCCGATGTACTTCAAATATACTAACCGGTCGTTGTTACCTGGTATGCAGCTAGCAAATACTACAAGGACGATGTTTCTTCTGGATCTAACAGCTTGGCCAACCAAGATCCTGGACTGAGGCATTGCTATGATCTTGTAAGTGCGTCTCTCTCTCTTGTATTGTTTTGTGCCTGCCAGCGTGCTTTGCTAGGATTTTCTTCCAGTAATCCCTTTGTGCAGACAATGATTTCTACTACTGGCTGCTAAATTAGATATGTAGATACCATCTACTTGGCACAATCTACTTTGGTCAATGTTTTCCATAGAGATCCCATTGCCTAATTTAAACTAAGAACGCATGACCCACATTTAAATGAAGAACAATTATTTATTGAAATTCGATGGTCCAAGTGGCTGGTTATTATCATATAGCAGCACCACCTGAAAGCATCATATAGCAGCAGCAGCAGCTCATAACAACTCATCATACAGCAGCAGTATGCAATTCATCATATACCAACAGCAGCTCATAGCAATTCATCATATAGCAGCAGCAGGAGCAACTCATAGCAATTCATCATATAGCAGCAGCAGGAGCAGCTCATAGCAATTCATCATATAGCCGCAACAGGAGCAGCTTGTAGCAACTCATCATATAGCAGCAGCAGCAGCTCATAGCAATTCATCATATAGCAGCAGCAACAACTCATAGCAACTCATCATATAGCAGCAGCAGCTCATAGTAATTCATCATATAGCAGCAGGAGGAGCGGCTCATAGCAATGCATCATATAGCAGCAGCAGAAGCAGCTCATAGCAATTCATCGTATAGTGGATCAGAATGAAAATTTGGCAAAAAATCAGAGGAGATCCTCACCTTGTTGGATGAGCTCATCCTTCAACAGCACCTCAAGGCCATGGCCTGGGAGGAGGGGAGGGGGAATAAGGTGCCTTCTGCCGTAGTGTGGCATCAGCCGTAGTTGTGCAGCGCCCGCCGGAGTAGTGCGTTGGACCAACCACAGTGGAGCAGCTGCTGGAGACCATGAGAATGAGGGGCAGCGCCAGAGGGAGGAGCAGACAGGGAGATTTGCCCCTACCCGCTGGCCATGTAGCCTAGCTAGACATAGCATCGTCCAGGACCAGGCCAGATGGGACCAGTGGCGACGGCTCGCTGGAGGAACCCTAGTGCTGCAGGCAGGGGATCAAGGTAGAGGGAAAGGGGAGAGGAGATGCAAGCGGGCAGGGCAATGAATGCTTGCGTGTTTATTTTTACTTGAGGGTCAGGTGTGACATGGGCGTCAGCAGTTGCATTTTGAGTGTAATATAGGCAGACAATAGAGTCATTTCACTATTCCCCTTCCCTTCAATTTTTAGTGAGGTTCTACCCGAAACACCCCCCTCCAAAGCGAAATTAGTTAAGCCCAAGCCCATAACTCAAAAATGACTTCTTTACATCTTTTATGGCTTATTTTGACAATATGCCCTGAAAAGGCAGAATCGAACTGGCCCTTAACCTGCAATTCAATTGTGCGTGCAATGATGAATCACTCCTGCCTGCTATCTGTACATTTAGGCATCATCATACATGGCATAACCTAATACATGTGCATTCCATTGTAGAATCTGGAATATGAAATGTTTATGTTAGTTCATACGTTGCACATGATGTTTAAATGCCCCTTAAATCTGGTCAGTCAAGTGATGGTCTTTAAGCCTCCTTCTTTGCTTCTTTTCTTGATATGTAAGATTTTCTAACACATCTGTTCAATTGCTTGTTTGCATCAGCCAGCCATACTAGGACTGTTTGCTTTGATTACTTGTTGTTCTTGACCTAACACTCTAACAGAGCTTGTCAATGATTTAAACACTAAGGGTTGCTGTAGTGGGGCCTTGTCTAACTCATAGGTGACATAAAGGTTTGGCTGTACACTACAGTAGGCTCTCCAAGAGTACCTGGAGATCCAGTTCGAAGGTATGCCTAGTTTTTACATAGTGCAGACATAGTAAATGCTCATTTCATTGTGTGCAAGTGCAAGAGATGCGGCATGTTTCATTATGTGGTGTTATCTTGTTATAATCTCATCCTTTTGTGTTCACAGACTGGAAAGTATGCATATTTATCTTCCGAGGAGACGAGTAACTAGTTTGTGTCACCTTGCAGAGGGGGTGCAATGAAGATAAGATTGAGGATTTCCAAGTACAAGATGTTAGGAAGGAGCCTTGCAAGAGAAGTAGGAGTTGTGTTGAGCCTCTTCAACCTGCTAAGGTAAGTCACTATATGCAACTCAACAGTTCAATTCCTTGTTTGTTTCAGGCATAGTTAATTTTCTCTTTTCAATTGCTTTATTTGTCCTCAGTTAATGAGATGCCCAAATAATCATGCCTGATGTTCGGTACTTGTATCACTATTAGCTGACATAATTAAAGGCCTTACCATTTAATTACTCTGCCGAAGTGTGCCTGAAGCTTTGAAGTCTATTAACCAACTATTATTGCATGAGGCTCACAATCTAGTTTATACTACGCTAATGATTGCATAGTTTTGCCTGTTGTAGTATGTTTGTATGAAACCCTCTGTTGTTCATTATGCTCCCTAAGACTTTAATTGAGGCACAGAATGGCTAACTGCTTGCTTCCTTATACGCAACGTGTTGTCTAAATTTGTAACTTGTCTGTGTTTTCGATTGGGCCCCAAAATCATGCTCCTCTGGTGAGCTAAGAGGGATTTCTGTATGCAGGCTGCACAGACTATATTTTTTATAATTTTTAAAATATCACCTACTTATGCTTCATGACGTGTAACATTTTTTTTGAAAGTGACGTGTAACATTATTGTTAATCCTGTTTTGCCATGTAGTACAAAATAGTGTCTTGTTCGCTTCACTGTTGTAACTATATTTTTGCCCTAGTCATGTGTACTTACAGAAACATTTCAGGATGAAGTGACATCAACACAAAGATCTACGAGCAGTGCGGCATGTCCGTTGCCGAATGATTATGGATTGGAATTGGAATGTGCTGATGTTCTCGAGCGTCAACTAGAGGTGGCAAGACAACGTGTACATGATTGTCAACGTATAATCAACAAGTTGAGACTGGACATGCAGGTATTAGATGCAGGAGTCAAAAAAATGAAACAAGACACTAAGGTAACCATGAAGGAATTAAAGATTTTGCAGACTGAAATTTGTGCTATCTGAATCCAGCCAATCCTATTTTCTGAAGAGATTATAGTTCAAATGGAGTTAAGTTGATGCGCGTCCATGATGTATGAGCTGTATTTGCCCAGTGTATGTAATTTGCTATTTCTGTATGCTTTATTATCACCTGTGCCGAACCATAATACCCAGTGGGTATAATCGGCTGTAATTTTTTTATTGTATAGTGTAGGATTATTCTACCTTTCTATGCCTTGATATCTTTGTTGTATAGTGTATGCTTTTTAGAGGTGATAGTATTGAGTAGGATAATTTTTTGAATATGCTATATCGTTCAAACGGGGGCCAACTCGCCCGACCATGTCCCTTCACGGGCCGTCGGATCCATGGGCCTTCTACGTCTCGTAGGATCCATGGGCCTTCTACGTGTCGTAGGATCCATGGGCCTTCTACATCTCGTAGGATCCATGAGCCTTCAACGTCTCGTAGGATCGATGGGCCGCCGACTCATTTATGGGTCTTGTACGGGCCTTTAATGGGCCGTAGACGGGCCTTTAATGGAAATCATACGTTTTATGGGCTGACCATAACGGGCCGTTAATAGGCCGTATTTGGTGATGCTATGAAAATGGCCCAACAGACTAACGGTCCACAAACGGGCCGACTGTAACGACGGGCTGAATTTGGCCCACAAGCAGAAAATGACAGTAACGGGCCGTAAGTAACCGAATGCTGCAAATGAGCCCAAGAATAAATGGGCCCTCAGAAGGCCGAAAGTTAACTTGGGATGGAAACGGCCCAACGGAATAACGGGCCGTTAATGGGTATAAAGTGATACACTGTTTATTACAGGCCAGTTTCACCACGGGCCGTTAATGGGTGTAAAGTAATACAATGTTCATTACGGGCCAGTTTCAGCACGGGCCGCTAATGGGCCAAGAGTTACAAAGGGCCTCATATGGGCCGAAAGACGTCATGGGCTATACATGGGCCAGAAGTGAAAATGGGTTGGAATCATATTGGATGGCCCAAATGACGCTACTGGGCCTAATTCGGATAGGGCGTAACGGGCCTTGGGTTAGTAGGCTATAAATGGGCTATATGCGAACAAGCCGTTAATAGGATTTCCATGGGCCGGCCCGCCAGCTTTTGACCAAGTCAAACGGGCCGGCCTTTTCACAGGAATGGGCCACTGTTGGGTCGTGCCACGTGTTGACATATCATAGGCGCCTTCTGTCCAGTGAGTGGATGCCATCTGTCCCAAAGATGAGCCGACACGTGTTTCCTCTAGCCAATGATGATTTTACACGTGGAAAATCCCCATTGGTCGGGGCTGTTAACGGGTTATCGGATCCAAAACCCGACCCGATAGCTTAACGGCGTTCCGTTACGGTGGATGCCACGTGTCGGTCACCCTTGACGAAAGCACTTCTGTGACGCGCGATTTATCTTCATGGAAGTGGACACTTCCGTGATGATAATTTTGGTAATGTCATGAAACACTTCTACGACAGCACAAGTATGACTATCTTGATTCTATCATAAATTTGTCATGGATGTACATGCATGACAAAAAGCGCGACCTACTGTAACAAACACGTATCATCACGGAAGTGTATTTTTTTGTAGTGGAGCTTGTGGTAAGTGACGTAGAGCCCATAGCCTTCGTGCGGGCACTCCACCCTCACCGACGAAAGGACGGAGTCCACCGCCGTGTTCCGCATGTCGAAGCCACAGCCGCGCTCGCACTTCTGGCACTGCCGCTGGTTCCCGGGGCGCTTGATGCGGTAGTCCGCACAGGCCAGGTGCCCTCCCTTGCACTTCAGAAATCAATCGAACAACACATCAATCAAGAAACCTGCACCTTGCTCAATCAGCCGAACGGACGAGGTGTATTCGAACCTCATACACTGGAGGCGTCAAGGGGCGGAGGCACAAGGGGCAGTGGAGCACGGTGAGGTCCATCGAGACCTTAGAGAGCTCCATCGTCGGGTCCTGTTCGGTCTGCATGATCTCGCCCTCCTCATGCACAACCATCTCTCGACTTGGGCCGGGGTATTACAAAGCTTTACCGTCACATATTTTATACTACTTCAAGGTGCATTAAATCAACACATGCAAGTATCAAAAGGAGAGTCACGACATGCATGCATGCGTTGTAATTAATGCATCGGTAAACGCAAATTATTGAAATATATCGAGTGCAGTGCTTTGATGTGTCGCGTCAACTCGTACATCAACGAGAAGTTTGATTATCCTCTCCCTCGCGGATTTAACTGCACATGCCTTTGGCTGTATGACAGGTTGGCCACACACCTATCGGGCCCACCTGTCATACACGCAAAGGCAGGAGTGTCCCTCCCTCGCCCATGAGCGTGGTGGCTGGCAAGACTAGGAGAAGCTTTCGCTACACGCTCTCCCTCCCGCACGCGGTGGACATGCAGCAGTTCAATCGATGTCAGATAGCCAGAAGCGTACTGTAGTACTCCTCCAGTGCAGTAGTACTCCATCATTGTTCGACTTCCCGAAGAGGCGAAGAGCCAAGCGCAGCCCGGACGCTCGTGTGGCAGTTTCATGTGTAGAGTAGTCTAGGATAGCGTGTACCGTGCCTGTAAGCTTAAAATTGTTGGTGTCGGCTCCATGCTATGTGGTCGTCTCGAAGTTTTTAAAAAAAATTAAAATAGTCTTCTGGCCCTACCTGACACCCTGGTGATTGTAGTTTGCACGCTCATCTGGTCAAGACAGGAATATATATTTTAATTTGTTTTTTTCGAAAAGGGGGGACTCCCCGGCCTCTGCATCAGAACGATGCATACGGCCACATATATTTTAATTTGTGGTGGTTAAATGTTAGAGGTTGCAGCAAATATATTGTACACTGCGGGTCTTTCAGCCAAGTTTAGAGGCAAGCATGTGGGGCCAGTGCTATGATGTGTCGCGTCAACTCGTACAACGAGGAGAAGCTTGATTTTACTACACGCCTTCTCCCTCACCCATGCGCGCGGTTGCTCACAAATGAGGACAGGCTTTTGCTTAGTAGTACTTCTACAACAAGCTACCTGTCCCGCTCGCAGTGGACGGACATGCAGCAGTGGATTCGACACTGTAGAAGCAATAGTAGTAACATCATTGTTCGTCTTCTCGAAGAGGCGAAGAGCCAAGCGCAAACCGAACGTTGCAGTTGCGAACATTGGAGCACGCATATAGCCAGGCTCTTGCATGAGACAAAATTGCTATGTGAGCCCACTATTGTACTAGTACGTACAACTACTTGCTAGTATAGCCCCACCACTCCAATCCATCTACTCCCAAGTCTCTGCGCAACACTGCTCACTCCAATCCAAGACCAAGTGACCAGAAGCCACAAGAACCTATGGAGGCGATGGACGCGAGCGGCAGTCGGCTGTGCCAAATCATCCAAGGCACCGGTCTGCGGCCCCACACCGCGCAGCATTTCCAGACGGTGCTGGCGACCGCAGGCATCGTTCACGCGGTCATCGCCGCGGAGGGAGGAAACCCACAGCTGCCGGAGGGGCCCGATCCTCTGCCCGTGTCGTTCTCTCTGACACAGCGCTGGCTCGGGAGGTCCTCCGACCCTTCTTCCTCCCTGCCGTATTGTCCGCAGATTCGACCTGCCGTCGCCGACATCCCGGCGACCCTCAGGTATAAGTTCTTCGAAAGTGGCCTTACTCTACTGCCCCAACTCCCCACGTGTCTGCATGTGCATCTTTTTCTACTCCCATCAGCTCTTCCAAAGCCACCTAAATTTTTAGTATTATTAGAGGTAAAGCTACTTCATGCATTCGAATCTAGGGCTTTGTTCAAACAATGAAGAAAGGGGGGAAGTTGTAGCATGAATCTAGGACTTGATTCAAAGAGGAAATACAATGGTGAAAGTAGTAGAGACCGGATACCCAACCGGTCTCTTGGTTGAAAAGGGAAATAATGGGAAAACACAGTACAAGCTGGATAAGGAATAGATTTATTATTGGTTGAAAAAAGGATAGAAAGTGGCAGCTGGTGGACAAGTCAACAGAGTATGTCCAGGATTAGATTTCCTGCCATCACATAGTAAAAGGTCTCCAGGATTAGATTTGCTGCCCTCACATAGTAAAAGGTCTCAGGATTAGATTTGCTGCCCTCACATAGTAAAAGGTCTCAGGATTAGATTTGCTACCCTCACATAGTAAAAGGTCTCCAGGATTACATTTGCTACCCTCACATAGTAAAAGGTCTCCAGGATTAGATTTGCTCCCCTCACATAGTAAAAGGTCTCCAGGATTAGATTTGCTGCCGTCACATAGTACAAGGTCTCCAGGATTAGGTTTGCTGCCCTCACATAGCATGCACAAACTCGGCATCACCACTTTATGCCTCATTGTAGGTACATTGTGCTGATGCGTCCACTGTCGCATGTCCTTATACCAACCTTTTGCTATTGTTAATGTAAGGGCGCATGTAAAATGAAGCGATCACACTGTTACCTTAGGGACATGTCTAACCAGTGTTATTGTTAATCTAATGCCTCCAGTGATAAGATGCAATTAAACTGTGTTACAAATGGCACTCCTGCTGTTTTCCCAGTATGATAAGTAAGTTGCTCCTTTACGCTGCTGAGTGTCCTGGTGTCCCCATGGTCCCATGCCCTTAAACCAACTCTTTAGCTGATGTTGATTTACTGTGTCTGGTAAACAAGCAATGCCACCATTAAAGTAATCCCATATTTGAGGAATCTCATTGTTGATCGTAATGCTTCTGGTAACATGAAGCATTCTGACATTTTAAAATTTCTACTGTCCTTGCGTGATTGCCATGAACATAATTAAGATGCTTCTTTTCGTTTTGTATGTTTCGTATATTCTTATTGACCAACAACTATTTACTTTCTATCTTTTTGTGCAGATAGGGATATCCATTTCACCTTGTTGCTATTGTGACCTTTTGGTGAATTGCATAAAACACTTTTTTGGAATGAGTGTCTTGTGCAGTTCAACTAAAATGTCACGTGGGCAACATCTCTCAATTTTGGTGGAACTACACAAAATGGTGATTGGAGTTTCCAAAATCTCCGTCAAGTTCTGCTGGTAATATCGTGCAACATTTTATTAGCCTTTGCAAGATGGAGTCGTCACTGTCACCACAATGGCACTTTATTTTAGTGGAACTGCACAAAAGGATAAGAAAATTATAGTTGCACCTTACATGAGCCGGACAACCAACCTTAATGTTCCTCAATTTTAGTGCAACTACTAAAGAAGAACCTGACAGCTCACAAGAGCAAGTACTTCTTACTAGCTGAATGATGCAATCTTTGCTTCATTTCAGGTGAACTGCAGAAAAAGGCGCATGAATTGAATCATGGAACTCCAGGCAGACCTCATCCAAGTAGAGCTGGAGGTTGAGTTCAAGGAGGCCGCTATTAAAGCGAAATCATGCTCTCCTGTCTCCTTGTTTATGCTGTGCAAACATGCTGTGAAAACATGAATACTCAACTACAGAGGTTGTAACGGTCAAGAGCATTCGCCAAGTTCTTCGATTGTATGACATGGCTAGCCAAGATGGATTTAATCCCGATATTCACTTTATCAAAAGGCTCTAATGGGTTGGTTCTGAATCTTGCAAGCTGGGAATCAGTGAGATGTGTAGGCATATTTGTTGTACTTATTATTTGAATCTTATTTGTTGGTTCTGAATCTTGCAAGCTGGGAATCAATGAGATGTGTAGGCATCTTTGTTGTACTTATTATTTGGATCTTATTTATTGGTTCTGAATCTTGCAAGCTGGGAATCAATGAGATGTGTAGGCCTCTTTGTTGTACTTATTATTTGGATCTTATTTGTTGGTTCTGAATCTTGCAAGCTGGGAAACACGGCATGATGATGCAGAGGACAACAACCATAATAAACAGTTCAAACTTGGTAGTATTATCTTTGTGAAAGTGCGACAAATGTGATGATCGTGTGCATCGTGAGAATAATAATTCTAATTGTTGTGCATGTTGATCTTGTGGCACTGATAGAACGAGCGAATGCATTGCTTGTTTTAAGTATAAATTTCTATTAAAGCTAATTAATTTAAGTAAAGTGACCACTAACTCATGTTATTACAGTACCAATACAGACCCGCTCGTGAACCGACGTGTGGGCGAGGGTGCATCTTCTGCCGGGCGTGCAGCGGACGAGGGACGGGTAGTAACTATCATATATGTGAGCCAAAAGGCGCAAACGGTCCCGAGCCATGGTAAGGCGACACCCGTGGGGATACCGTGCGTGAGGCCGCAAAGTGATATGAGGTGTTACATGCTAGATCTGTGTGACTTAGAATCGGGGTCCCGGTGATGTGAGGTGTTACATGCTAGATCGGTGTGACTTAGAATCCCGGGACCGTTTGAGTCTTCTGGCTCACGTATATGATAGTATCGCTAGCATCCATATGACAGAGAACCCGGGCCGACATGACTAGTCGTGAACCCAAAGTGGCACTGACTTACAGGGACAGGCATACATGAAACAACATCGAGCATGTCGGTCATCAGCGTGTGAATCCGGGCTGTAGCAACTGGGCTAACAGGACTCCGGTGAACCGGGATGTAGCAGGCTAGCAGGACTCCGGAAGTCACCGCGTGACATTTTCCCGAAGGGACAGACACAGGAACAAAGTGAATCACATGCCGGCCAGTCTAAGTGTTCCGGAGCAGTAGTGCCGGGCTAGCAGGACTCTGGTGAACCGGGCTGTAGCAGACTACCATGGCTCAGTGGAAGCACTAGACTACATTTCCCCATAAGAGAGGCTACCAAGGATAAACAACTAGGTTGTCGGATCCCACACATAGCAATACACGTCACACGTATGCATAACATGCAAGTATGTGTTGTATAACATGGCATCACAACATAACTCAAACTCATATAGATAAAGGCCCAGAAGAGCCACATAGCATTAAATACAAACAGGGTCACATGACCCATCATTCAGAGCATACAAGCAACAGAAGCATTACATGTCTGAGTACAGACAACTACAAAAGGAAAAGGCTCAGAAGCCTGACTATCTACAAGTCCCTCCCAAGGGAGCAAGATCGTAGCTGAGGTAACAAGCTACTCGTCGAAGTCCAAGTGGCACTACTAGTGAGACAGATGTCTCACCTGCAAAATATAAATAAAGAAAACGTGAGTACAAAGATACTCAGCAAGACTTACATCAGATCCTATCATACATGCATTTGTATCAAGAAGGTAATATGGGGTTTAGTTGCAGCAAGCTAGCTTTGACTCAGTGGCTATCCTGTTCTATGACAATGAGAAACTTCTTTGAGGTAAGGCAGCGCACACGAGTCCACTAATCACCACATCAATACACTACTATGGATTCATCCCCGTCTCCTTACGAGAAGGCCATCCATAGCACTCACACTTGTCTTGAGCATTTTAGAGTATCCACTTTAAGTTGTCTATGTACCACGTAAGCATCCAAGAAGTCCATAACTAAGGACACGGCTATTCGAATAGATCATGATAACCCTGCAGGGGTGTACTTCTTCACACACGCTCTCACCACTTATCACCATATACACGTCATGTATCTCGGCAACCTTCAAGAGGAAGCCTGGCGAGGGTGTCAGCCACGACCTGACTAACCACACAAGACTCTAGTCCAGGTTTATCGCCTATTCAGGTTCCATCTGCAAGGAGATCCGGCCGGGGTTTCGCTCACGGCCCCAAACGATGTGTACAGGGTTCCCGAGCCCACCATCCGGGTGCCACTCGGTACACCGGGCCACATGTGCCTAGTCTGTCCCAAGTCCACCCTGCCGGGTGCCACTCGGTAGAAAAATAGCACTACCTATAAACACCAGAAACTATTTGCAACTCCTGGACAGAGATCAAGTTGGCTAATAAGTCGAGAGGGGTCGAGTTACCGGAACCCAATGCGTGGTAGTAGCTAGTCCTTGGACAACATACACAGAACTCAGTTCCTAGGGACGGTTCCAGTGAGACAATCCACCATGTACTCCTACATGGCCTCTCACCACTACCTTTACCAAATCGTGTTCACACACTTAACTCTCAGCATCAGAACATAGCATTGCACTCCAATTCATTCCCAATGAATCAGACTTGACATACTCTAAGCAATAGCAGGCAAAGCATGGTAGGAACACAACATGGCTCAATCAACTCCTACACATGCTAGTGGGTTTTAACTATTTACTATGGCAATGACAGGTCATGCAGAGGAATGGGTTCAACTACCGCAGCATAAAGTAGCAGTTGAATCGTTGTTGTCCTAATGCAATAAATGAGAGCAGGAGCGAGAGAGTAGGATTGTATCGGAATGAACAAGGGGGTTTGCTTGCCTGGTAGATCAACAGGGGGGCACTGCTCCACTGACAGGTACTCTGGATCGGTCTCCGGAGCAGGACCTAACGAGAAGGAACGGTGTCGAAAATCAAACACAAGCATATGCAACAATATGATGCATGAATATGGCATGAATATGTGATGTGTTTGAGCTAATGCAACTAGCATTCTATTTGGATGAAGTCCATTTGAATCAAGAATTCAAATGCAACTCCAAGTTAAGCTCTTAAATATGCCATTTATATGTTTTCATATATACATCATGTATAGATTAGTTTGTCATGCATGAAAATGGTACAGATGGATAGATTGAATTTTTCCGATCATTTTCCATATATAAATTATTTCAATCTAAGCTACGGTTGAATTTCTATGAATTTTTGAAGATTATATCATTTTCTGGAATTTCCTGATTTATTTTTAAACCAGAAAAATGATATATTGCGTCAGCATGACAACAGCATTGCGTCAGCAGGTCAAAGGCGGCTGACCAGGTCAAACCTGACGTGTGGGGTCCACACATCAGTGTCTGTGGCTAATCCTAAATTAAATTAAACCTAAACTAGTTTAGTTAATGGGGTTGGGCCCACGCGTCAGTGACTCAGGAATTTAGTTAGATGGTGATTAGCCTTAAGCTAATCACCTGGCCCATGGGGCCCACCTGACGGGCCGGCGAGGTCAAAGGGTCAAACCCCACCGGCGTTTAGCCGCCGGCGAGGCCGAACGCGGCGGAGGGGCTCGGGATCACGTTTTCGGCAACCAAAAGAGCCGCTGAGACCACGGGCGAGGAGCCGGGGCCCGTCCGCATCTTCTGGAGTAAGTGGGAGAGGCGGGGACGACCGGAGCTCGCCAGAATCGAGCTCGAGGCGGCGGCCGGAGCATGGCTTCAAGCGGGAACGGCCTACGGGGCACGGCAGGGGCTGCGGAAGGCGTCTACGGCCTCCTGGCGTTGCGCTGAGCACGGTGGCAAGCTCAGGCGCTAGCTACGGTGGCCCTGGCCACGGTGGCGACATGGCCGGCGGCGAGGCGCTCGCGGTTGCGACGGGTAGCAGGGCTACGGCACGAAATCGAGCGCGGGGAAGGAGGGGAAACAGAGGAGAGCTCACAGCGCTCTCGATGGCGTCAAGCGCGAGCTCGGGGGAGATCCAATGCGGGCTGAACGGCGACAGCGATCTCTGGCGGCCGGAGGTGAAGAAGACGGCGGTGACGGCTTCATGGGGCGTCCCCGGTTGCTTGGCTTGACGAAGACGGAGAAGGCGACGTGGCGGAGCTCGTGGACTCGTCAGAGGGGCGAGGGGACGGCTCTGGCGACGACTACGGCGAACGGCGACGAGGATGGCGCTCGGCCATGGCTGCGGCAAGCGAGGGAGTAGGCGAGGGGAAAAGTGAGGAGGTCGACCGGATCGGGACGACACTCGTGACGTCACGCAGCGCGTCGCGCTGGCAGGGGAGAGGGCAGGCAGGCTGGTGGCGTGGCGGCACGGCTGTGCGCGCGCGTCGGCCACACGCCTGTCCGACTGGCGCGAGGATAACGACGACTGGCACTGGGCCAGTGGGCCGGCTGGGCTGCACAGTGCCAGGTAGGTCGGCCCAGGTAAGCTTTCTCCACTTTTGTTTTCTTTTCTATTTTCTGACATTTGTTTCTGCTTTTAAAATAATACTAAACTAATTTATTTAATTCTGTCAAATTTTGCAGGGACCTAAGGAATTAATCCAAAGCCCCTCACCAAAATTCAGAATTTTTGGACATATATTATATATATAGCAAATATATATATCCAAAGCAAATAATTACTGGATTAATTCCAATTGCCCAAAATAAATACTTATGAGCTCTTAAAAATATTGGTTTGATTTTTATCTCTGTCCAATATTTTCAGAGAGCAACATGAGCATTTTCTTGGACCCTTTTGGAGCAATTTTTATCTGGGTCATTTCCAGAAATGATTCTGAGGGTTTCACAAATCCCCATTTCAAATTTTAATGAAATTTAAACATGATGCAAACATGAAGGCTAGCCTAGGTCATACCAGAACTAGGGATGTGACACATGTTTTCCTACTACTATTTTTATAGTGTTTTTATTCATTATAACACTTTGTTGAGTAATTCTAATGCCTTTTCTCTCATAATATGCAATGTTTACATAAAGAGGGAGAATGCCGGCATCTGGAATTCTAGACCTGAAAAAGCTATGTCAGAGATACCTATTCTGCACATCTCCAAATAAGCTGAAATTTTACAGAGAATTACTTTTGAATAAAAAATACCGGAGAAAAGAACTACCAGAGGGGGCCACCCATGTGCCCACTAGGAACCAGGGCGCGCCGTAATGGGTACTGGGCTCCTCGGCCCACCTTCGGTTCCCATCTTCTGGTACATAAGGTCTTTTGACCTAGAAAAAAATAAGGGGAGGACTTTCGGGAGGGAGCGCCGCCGTATCGAGACGGAACTTGGGTAGATAACTTTTGCCCTCCGGCGGAGCAATTTTGCCGGGGGAAATCGAGGCCATCGTCATCACCAACAACCCTCTCATCTTTGGGAGGCCGATCTTCATCAACATCTTCAACAGCACCATCTCATCTCAAACCCCAGTTCATCTCTTGTGTTCAATCTTTGTATCAAAACCTCATATTAGTACCTGTGGGTGACTAGTAGTGTTGATTACATCTTGTAGTTGATGCTAGCTGGTCCATTTGGTGGAAGAGTATATGTTCAGATCCATTATGATATTTATTACTCCTCTGATCTTGAGCATGAATATTATTTGTGAGTAGTTGCCTTTGTTCTTGAGGCCACGAGAAGTCATGTTACAAGTAATCATGTGAATTTGATATTCGTTTGATATTTTGATGATGTGTATGTTGTGATTCCCTTAGTGGTGTTATGTGAACGTCGACTACATGACACTTCACCATCTTTGGGCCTAAGGGAATGCATTATGGAGTACTTATTAGATGATGGGTTGCTAGAGTGATAGAAGCTTAAACCCTAGTTTATGCGTTATTCCGTAAGGGGCTGATTTAGATCCACATGTTTAATGCTATGGTTAGATTTTATCTTAATTCTTCTTTCCTAGTTGTGGATACTTGCAAGGGGGTTAATCATAAGTGGGAGGCTTGTTCAAGTAAGAATAGCACCCAAGCACCGGTCCACCCACATATCAAATTATCAAAGGAGCGAACGCGAATCAAACCAGCATGATAAAAGTGACTAGATGAAATTCCCGTGTGCCCTCAAGAACTCTTGACTTATTATAAGAGACCGTTACGGCCTGTCCTTTGCTATAAAAAGAATTGTTCTACCTTGGTGCACTTTTGTTACCGTTACCGTTACTTGCTCATTACAAATTATCTTACTATCAAACTACGTGTTACCGACAATTTCAGTGTTTGCAGAAATTACCTTGCTGAAAACCGCTTGTAATTTCCTTCTGCTCCTCGTTGGGTTCGACACTCTTACTTATCGAAAGGACTGTGATTGATCCCCTATACTTGTGGGTCATCAGTGGCCTCCGATGATGATTTCCCCTTTGGCAGGGATCGCTTCGGAACAGAGGCTTGCGGCAGTGGAACAGCTCATCTAGGCTAACTTTCGGGGGTTTGTGAATATATAAGAATTTTCAACATTGGAATCACGCAAAGAGGTGCCACATGGGCCCCACAAGGTACTAGGGAGCGCATGTGGCCGCGCCCTAGTACCTTGTGGTCCCCCTGTGGGTCTTCTGGTACTCCCCCAAAGCCTCCTGGGTCCCTTCCCTTCTAGAAAAAATCATCAAAAAATTTCGCTGCATTTGGACTTCATTTCATATGGATTTTCTAGAAAACCAAAAACAAGTAGAAAACAACAACTGGCACTAGGCACTAGGCCAATATGTTAGTCCATGAAAATCATATAGAAGTTATATAAAAAGTGCACCAAAACCATATAAAACTATTGTAAACATGGCATGAATACTTCATAAATTATAGATACGTTTATCAGTGGCTCCGATGCGGATCTGCTCTATCCGCCCTTGGAGCGGCTGGTAACTGCCTCCGCCGCTCGCTTCTTTGCAAGTCAATACGACTCCGGGTGTGGTTCAGTCGGCACCCCAGACGGGCAGCTGTGGGCAGTGCTGGGTGGCACCTGGAAGGGGCTGGCAGGGATCGCATCGGACGAGTGTGGGGCGTCGCGAGGCTGCAGCTGCCCACCCAGCCCGCCACTGAAGCCCGGTCCAACCACGACCGACGAAGGGCAATGCAGAGCGCTAGCTCCTCCTCATCGGGCACATGCGAGCTGTCGGAATCCATGGCGGCCTTCTCCCAGTCCAAGTCGTCGGAATCGTTGTCGGACATGGCGGACGGGGGGGAGACAATGTGGATTTGGGGGAGAAGCGAGAAGTTGAGTGAGGACAGACTGAGTTTGACCAGGGTTTTCTCGTCGGTCATCGAATATTTGTGGGGGCATGAGTGGGGGTCGTTGCGGGCCAGGTCGATGTCGCAGACACGCCCGGGCCGCCTCATATCTGCCCTATATTTTGGCGGGTTTGAGGGCTGCTGGTGAGCCCAAACTTTTGAGACCAGTTTGAGGCGCCCAAGTGGGTTGTTTTTTTATCTGTCCACCTGTCTGGGTGTTTGGGACCGGTTTGAGGCGCCCAGATGTAGATGCTCTTACGTGTAGGTAGAATTTGTATTTAAACATTTAGGGATATTTTTGACGAGAAGGGGTTCCCCCAACCTCATTTTATTGAAAACGCGGCAACAAGACCAAACCTAAACTGTTTGCAGCGCTCGGGCCACAACCAAAGTAGCTGAACCAAATAACTACAAGTTCACAAGTGGAAAGTAGAGTGACTACTACGACAAGCCAGATAATAGACACCAAGCTACTTATTACATGGATCATCGGCTATTAGCCGGAGTGAGCGCTCAAACAGAAGCCATGGTGCCTACCCTGACGACCCTTGTTCTTCTTCCTCACCAAGCAATCCACAAAAGCTCCCCTCTTTTTCGGTCCAGCAGTTGGAGGCATTTCTTCAGCAACTTTGATTGGCGATCTGAGGACAAGACGATCCACTGACGAAGAAGAAGACTTATTTTTCCCAAAATAGTCCGGAGATCCTTCCACACTACACTCTGAAAACAGAGATCATTTCGAGATGTTCATAAGCTCCACATGGTAGCAACCCCGGCAATACCAGACACACTTTCTTTGTTATTCCCAATTCACAAATTGGACATAACAGAAAGATTAATATCAGCAAAGAAGCCAAAGATGTCAACAATATATATCCATATATTTCTAGCCACAATGTAATCACAGAACAAATGTTGGAGAATTTCTTGTTCACCAAAGAAAAGGCAAGAAATATCATCCACGTGTTGTCTTTTAAGAAGATTGTCTCTGGTTAAAACCTTATTATGAATAGCTAACCAAACAAAAACAAATACTTTTAGGGATTGTAGACACATTATTCACTTTGGATTTCCCCTTTTTCATTTTCCCATGTGCATGAGTGTATCACATTTTATATATCTTGTAAACATCCAGAGAGTTTTTTGGTTTTAGGAAGACATTTAGATTTGAATTTTGTGTGCTAATGCCACGGTACGTAGTTCACGTAAAAGGTACTACCACTGGATACTTTTTCGGTGAAAATGAAAGCAAATAAAAAAAATGGAATTATGTAGTACTCCCTCTGTATCAGTGCATAAGTCATCTTACGTTATGCACCACGACCAAGGTGGAGGAAAAACGAGAGAATTTAATATTTATTTGCTAATTAATACTTTTGCATGCAATGAACTGACCACTGCATGTTGTACTAGGTACTCTAAGTAATTGAAAACATACCCAACGTCTGTTATTGGTTGATTGAGTTAATGCACCATGTCTAAGGCCTCCTTTGGTTTGGAGGAATTTTATAGGAATTCTAGAGGATAGGATTCTTATAGGATTTTTTTCTTTAGAGCCCTTTGATTTATAGGAATGGATTCTTATTCCTACATAGGATTTGTTTCTAGAAAAAACTAACGCCTACACGTGTGGTATATTGCACATCGCCCACACGCCTTCTTTATCACTCATTTTGCCACATGTGAGCAGATGACATCAGCGGGAATCTTTTGGTTTTCAGCTTAATAATATTTTATCTCCTAATTAAAAAGTCGAATTAAAAATCCATTTTCACCATTAAATCTGTCTCGACGAGATCTTCAAAACTAGACCCCATGTTGATATGTTTCGACGAAATATTTTTTTTGCCCAGAAATTGCCATGATGTTTACACTGTAGTTGCCATAGTGCTTAAACTAAAGTTGCCATGTACCAATTTTAGTTTGTAGAGCATGGCAATTTAATATTTTGATGATGGCAACTGCAGTACTTTGATCATGAAAAATATTTTTTGTATGAACCATGACAATTTGAAGTGCATGTATCATGGCAATATCAGTTTATGGTTCATGGCAAGTCTAGTTTCTTAATTTCTTGTTTTATAAATGTCAAAAATTACTTTTAAATGTAGAAGAAAAAATAGTTGAAATATATAATCGCAACTTCAGTGTAAACACTATGTCAATTCATGTGCAATAGACATGGCAAGTTTTAACCTAAAAAAATTCGTCGAAATATATTGATATGAGATCTAGTTTCGAAGATCTCATCGCGAGAGATTTAATGGTGAAAATGGATCTTCAATCGAATTTTTTTAAGAAATAAAACATTTTAAAAACTGAAAATTCAAAAAGATTCCCACATGCATGCATGCGGTGACGTGACGTAGTTTGTGTGCTATAGGATGTGTGGGCGAATTTCGCTCCCACCACACGTGTGGGTGTTAGCGTTGTCCTTGTTTCTATCCTCCATATTTCATAGGAAAATAAAAATAAGCCTAGACTCAATGAAAAAATTCCTTTGATGTGAACCAAATGACGTCTTGTTTTCTATTCCTACTCATAGGATTTGAGATACATGTCATTTCATTTCCTACAAATTTTCTATTTATATGATAATCCTATACTATGAACCAAAAGAGACCTAAGTGTTTTAGAATTATATGGTTTTCATTATATGACTAATGCACCGATAAAAAGGGAGTAGGTATCATTATTCCCTGAAACTGTTTGCCCGTTTAGTTCCACCACATATTCGTAGAGTGCACACGAATATGCTGCAAAAGCTCTACCCCGACACCCAATTATGATGATTGACACTTGAGAGGTGCAACCAACACCACACCGACATGTCACCAAACCGAAAACGAAATGGAAATAAATATGCGCGTTGCTGGTGCACGTTCCTTTTTCCCGCAGGTCGACATCACAAGGCAAAGTGGGCAAAAGGCATATCTCCTTCTGAAACCATAAGCAAAACGAGCATATGCTTATTATGTGTTCCGCACATTCTCTTTCAAAGGCGAACCTGAAAATGAGGATAACTGAGCACAAGGCATATCTCCTTCAGAACAAAGAACAAAGTAACAGTTCGTCACAATATCCTTAAGTCGTCGGCCGCTGCATTTTTAGACATCTGCAGTTTGCAAATTGGGCGAGCTTGTAGAGGCGACAACGCCCACACTGTTTACGCGGCCTCCACATCGGGCACGGCATCGGCATCGGCAACGGCATCTTCAGGCCCAGCATCCTTCTCGACGAAGTCGTACCCATACTCCTCCTCTGAAGCATCCTCCTCTGCACTTCTGCCAAACATGAACGGCTTCTTGCCCATCGTCGTGAAAGGCATCAGTCCCAGCGCACGCGCTGTCTTAATCTCCCTCGCAACCTTGCGCTGAGCTTTCGCGCTTATCTTGGTCTGGAGAGCAGATCAATAAGTTAGAACGACAATGGGCAAGGAAATACATCAGTGAAGAGCATGAACACGTTTGTGAGGCTGACCCTGAAAACTGACAGAGATGATACTTACATGTCACACCTTAATTAATTATAATATAGATTAAGCATGAAAACATTTGTGCTCGACGAGCATGAACAATGAACACCTCAACAGCAGTACCATCAGTGAAGGGCATCATTCAAAATAAACTGATGGCTCCATAAGAGTAACATTTAAAACATAATACATTAAAGGGCAGTTGCTACTTGAAATCTGACACCACTTTATATGAAAGGTGTCATTCATCTATGAAGAAGAGAATATGCATTATTGGCAACAATCTGAGAAAGCACGATCTGAATTTGTATTATATATCAGGAAGGCACGAACCTCTCCACCCAATATTTCCTTATCTTACATAAAAGCCGAGAAAGTACCCTATTACCTGATTCCTCTTGATGATAATGCCAGCTTCTGTAAGAAAGTTGGAGAGGAATCTAACATTCTGCAAGGAATAATTACTGTGGTCAGAAACTGCAACTTGTTTAACACAATTCTAATAGCTCAAGATATGGAAATGTATGAAGCAGATCAAAGTTGGTCTCTCGAAAACTACGTATCCATGCATGAAGGCGGCTATCTGTAGGTAGTTATTTACAAAAATTGGTTACAAACCACCAAAAGATAAGCAGTTTAGTCATAAACTACTTAAGCAAAGTGGCAGACTTCCAACCAAAACATTACCCCATTTACATCTTACCAACTTACACCATTACTCTTTACTCCCTCTGTCAAAATGTAGGCAGTATTTTTATTGGTCAAGACAAGGTCTGAATTCAAATCTAATGACATGTCATCAGTTTGATTCAAACGTACTTACTTATATTGTAACTTTGTATCACATAAACAGATAAACCACATATTGACGGATTAATTGTTGGTTAAAACCTTATCTTAACAAATCAAAATATACTCCTATGTTTTGCAACGGAGTGTACAATTCTTTCATGTGCCTCTTTCCCTGTAACCCCCCACACCCTGAGTTCAATTACACAATCTTGCCGTTTCAAACTGTATTATTGGTCTAATTTATGGTCAAACTTAAATCTCGAAAAGCGTGTGCGCACTACATTGTGGAATGGAGGGAGTATGTTTTATGCCCACACAACATCCTAATCTGGCTTTGATACTTGCTGTGTTCCAGTATTGGCATCTAAAACATCGAGTTACAAAGATAGAAGAATGTGAGGCAATAACTCGAATCAACCAACGTAATAAGCAACACATCAGTTTAATGATACTAAACTTGTTAATAATTGCTACTACCTCCGTCCGGGTTTATTAGGCCCCCTAGTATTTTGAGCCAAACTTTGACCATTCATCTTTAGCTAATAATAAAGGACGGAAGATTTCATAGTTCTCCATATGTCGATTTTTTGAAAAAAAAATTCTCCCTACGTTGATTCTCTGATAATTTTTTTACTTTTCAAGGTGGGACTATTTGTTTCTTCGAAGCTGCATTCGATTTTCCTATACGGGGCTGCTTCTCTCGGTTGGGCCTCTGGTTGGGCCTGCATTGATGCTTAAAATTGTGTCTGACGTAGGCTAGGCAGCCAATTGAGCTATAATAATACATCGAATAATCCCTCCTTGCTTCAATGAATCAACTCTCACCAATTCATATACGTTTCAGGTTATCTGCAGCATCAACCAACCTCAATTAAAAACACGATCGAACGGTGGAGAGGCCGATAAGAAGCACAAGCAAAGCTGGGACGGTGAGGTGGTCTGAGACGAGATTGGTGGTCAAACGCGGCGGCGCGGAGGAGAGCTAGCTGGTGGCGCCGTGGCAGGGCCAGAGAATGAAGATGTGCGGTGCTCATCGGCAAGAGTCGAGGCAGCGACGGAGGCCCTCTGTGGAGGGCACAGGTGCTCAAGGTTGTGGCAGGGCGAATAGCTGCAGCAAGGAGGCCAGTGGGGGAGGCGATGCTCACCGGCAAGAGACGAGGCAGCGACGGAGGTCGCGAAGCCGGCGCTCGGGACGGCCGGCCAGATGTTTGGGAAGGTGCTGGCCGGGCGACTGCCGACACCGCGGCTACAGGAGGCGCAACCGTCGCTCGGGACGGCCGGCTAGATGGGGAGGTGGCAGGGCGAAGAGAGATAGCCGGCCGACGCCATGGCTACAGGAGTCGAAGCCGTTGCTTGGGACGGCCGGCTAGAAGTCGTGGTGGTGTTGCTGGCGGGGCGAAGAGCTTGTCGTCCTGTGCTGGCTGTGTGTGCGTGCAGTGTGTGTGTGTGGCGGCCCCCGAGCATGCTGGCCGGCCGCTAGATCTGGCGAGCAACCGAGCAGCCACTGCACGCCGGCCGTGCAGCCCGCCGTCGCTCCCAGCCACCAGCCACCCACCGGGAGGGGCTCCACCACCACGGCACCGGGACTCCGCCCCGCCCCCTGAGCCGACAAGCAGGCCGCCGCCGCCCCAGCCGCAGCAGCAACACACACCGACGCTGCCAGAACTTCCAGCGCCACCTTTGGCAGCCGGGAAATGGCTGGGTGATGAGGTGGATGGAGAAGAGGAGGAGGAGCGGCGCTTGATGGTGAGGCAGCAGGAGGAGGAAGATCGAGGCGGAGCGGCGCTGGGTGGTGAGGAGGAGAGGAATGGCGAAGTGTAGGAGGGGCGCTCAGTGAGGATTTGTTGCTTGTTGTTGCTCTTTTAATCAATTGTTCTTGCTGTACAGTTGTACACCGACTGGAAGCGGCTAGATGCCATGCGTGCTAGCACCAAAACATCCTTTGGATTTATGTGCGATTGTTCATGGCGCTGGGTGATTATTTCACTATACCTAGCTGGCACACTTGCACTCTGATGGCAACAGTTCCAACTTAAGCCATCTGCTAATATTCATGTTACTGTGATCGAAATAAATTAAATATTATAGTTCATAGGAAAGGAGCAGAAACCTTGACTGAATATAGAGTTGTGTTGTACCTATACTGAGAAAGGTTTGTAGAGTATGAAAATATATTTCAAGATGAAACAAGTTATGATTATTAGTCATGATAGTTCTAGGAACAGCTAGAGTCAACTAGGTATTGTAATGCTGGACTAAGGATGGACCGTGCTCGGAGAAATCAAAAATCTATGGCCCTCCGTGGCATAATATATACAGCATGTTCCCATTGTGCTTTGCAGATTTTTTTTCTTGGAAGCGTACCGAGCAGGCCATATATTCAACAAAGCTCTGAAACGATGCACTATGCCTTTTCTTGAACGCCATCAGGTACATGTCAAAACCATTTTCCGTAATCGTGGAACCAAGTTTGGAGCTGAAATGGTCCCACATACAAAAAAAGGCAGAATTGAATATAGAGAGAAGTGCATATTACACCCCTCAACTCTAGCCCTAGTCTAATATACAACCCCCAACTCCAAAACCGTCTAATCTGCAACCTCCAACTCTTAAAACCGGCCAAAATTTAACCCTCCCCTCCCCTTGACCGGGTTTGACCCATTGACTGATAAACAGTAAGTTCGGAAAAAAATGAAAATTCAGAAAAATAAAATTTTAGAAAGCATTTTTTGCCTCTGGATGAACAGTATTCAAAAAAATTTGGGAACAAAATTTTTTAAAAATAAATTCGACTTTTCACCGGTGAACAGTATTAAAAATTCAGTTTTTTACATGTACCCGGAGGTAATAAATTGGAAACAAAATTCGTCAGGATTTGTTTTTTGAATTACTGTAAACAGCGCGAACAGTATTCAAAAAAGTAAAAAAATCAGGAAAATCATTTTTTCACTGCGTGAACAGTGACCGAGGGAAAATTTTCGTTCCAAAAGTTCAAACTTTTTTTGAATTACTGTTCGCACGGTGGAAAAGTCGAAATTATTTTTAAAATTTTGTTCCCAACTATTTTTTGAATTTAAAATTTTTTTATTTTTATTTTTCTGAATTTTCCATTTTTTTCAAATTTACTGTTCATCAGTCAACGGGTCAGACCCGGTCAAGGGGAGAGGAGGGTTGAATTTTGGCCGGTTTTAAAAGTTGGAGGTTGCAGATTAGACGGTTGTATATTAGACTAGGGCTAGAGTTGAGGGGTGTAATATGCACTTCTCTCTTGAATATATGGACTTGTAAGTATGAACCTTCTTCTGTACAGAGATGTACACTACACACACGACTATACAATTTGTTAGAAAATAATTCTTCTACCCACTTTGCACCTCACTGTTTTTTAGGAAGATTGTAATCTATATTATTCTTTTGCACACATCACAATTTTTTGTATCGAGTAGATAAATTTAAAGAGCGACTGAATTTTGACTTGTACATTTTCTTATGAATAGACAATTCTCGATGGTACCATAAACTTTTTTTTGCTACCGAAGATCCTAAAAAAGTGGAGTTGAATGGAGCAAAGACAATAAGCTTCAGGCTAAGAACTCAGCAGAGCCAGGCAAAGGACAAAGGAGCCAGGAAAAAGTTGAGAACCACATATAAGCTTTAGATTAACTCTCCAAAACCAGTATCATGTTTCGAATAATTGATGTGGGTGTCTATTTTCTAGAGAAGTGTTATATGATATTCTCCCGTTGCAACGCACGGGTATATTTGCTAGTAAGACTAATGAAATATAGAATATATGCTACAAAAGGTACACTGTTGGATTTCTATTTGAAAGAGCTTTCCGAAGGTATAATTTTTGTGACATATAGTTTACATTTTATTAGTTAAATTTGTTAGTCAAACATTAGCCCAAAATGAGAGGGGGCCTACTAAACCCAGACGGAGGTAGTACATTCAAATACGGCGATAGAGAGCATCAATAGAAAATGCCAGAATCCTCACAAGGTTATAGTAGTGTCACCAGATATTTGGGGATTACCATAGTCATAGTATCCCTGAACTTTATACCGGCTAATAGTTCTAGACTCTAGAAGCTGCCAAAGTACTGTAAAATCTACTCCCTCTTGAGGGAGTACCATTTAATTTTAAACAAAAAGTGTGCCCAGTTTACATAGGTTGCCAAGCAGATTTACTCACCCTAAAATCGGCTTTCCTTAAAACCTCCTTTGTAGACGTTTCAAACTGAGGTCTTGGAGGATTCCTTGGGGCTGCAGGTCTTGTAAGGTCAAGATCCTGTATGCAGTAGAGTTGAATAAATTGGTGTTAGAAGAGTATCATTCCAGTAGATAACAGACGGATGCTTGCATGATTAAATGATAAATGTTACCCCCTCCGTCCCAAAATGTAAGATCACTTTTGACAAATACTATAACAATATCTTCTGGTGGTTCGTGGTTTTTAGGCAATATTGGATCAGACGAGCAATTTCAGTCTGTTTTGACAAACATCTATCCACAAAAGAGTTACTACGCTGTGTGGTAATAAACTAACTCCGCAGAATCTAGCTCACACATTTAGCCACACTTCCTGAATACTTGTATATGCTAGACTAAATCTCAAGACTGCAAAGGAATTGTGATCTCTCAAATAGTACTTGAATCACCAAAGTAACAGACAGTTATCCCTCTTACCCGGACATTGTAAGTCGAGCCACGCCTGTAATTCACATCCGGCCTGAAATCGTAGTCATCATCCTCAACCTCCTCCGTCATATGAAAGGTGCGGGCAGCGTCGTCCAACTTCTCGTTCATGCCATCGTTCAAGGAATCAAAACCGTCCATGAACCCACCATTACTACTACGCTGACCAAACTCGGGCCGACCAAAAGCACCCATTCCAGAGCCGGTGCCGTGTCTTCCAAAGGAGCTCCCGACCCCATCGAGCTTCTCGAAGAATGACTTGTCATCTGACTCAAACAGACGTTTCTCAAAGTCGTCCGCACTCTCCCCCGCGCCCTCTCCTGCGAAGCAACATCCACAGCAAACCGGCGTGTGAGAAAACAGCATCGCTAGAGCACTTTAAACATCAATTCCCCAAATATCACGCTGTCGTCATCGCAAAATGAAGGGGTTTAGCACGCGAAAGCTAGAGAAAATGTTTGATTTACACCTAGATCTCTCCTGCCGCCATCCGATTCGATATTTTGGTTCTGACGGAATGGAAAACGGGTGAGCTAGGTCCGGATGTCGGATACTGCGCGGGAGAGGAGGGAGGGGCTGGGGGTGCTTACCGGACAGGAAGGAGCGGCGGAACAAGGAGGCTGCGGCGGATGATGGGTCGGAAGTGAGCAGGCGTCGTGGAAGAGATCGTCTCAGCGCCGAGCTCGCCATCTTGCTCAGTGCCTCGTCGCCGGCGCCGCAACCCGTCACCAGAGAAGCGAAGGCAGGGATTTGGGGGTTTGGGGCTGCTTTTTCCGTTTCAGACCCCGTAGCTGGCTACCTGGGCCGGCCCGGCCCGACCCAAGGCTGAATGTACCTGGTCCAGAACGGCCCCTTTAGTAAAGGATGGGTTTTGTCTCAAAAAAAAAAGTAAAGGATGGGTTTACCCACCGACGTGGGAATATCCAAGAATGAAACTTTTAAATACTTGGTTGACCGGCTATGGAGCAAGATTCGAGGGTGGATGGAGAAAACTTTGTCTGCAGCCGGTAAAAATATATTTATTAAATCAGTTGCACAAGCCACCCCTATTTTTTCGATGTCATGTTTCAAGCTGCCTCGGGGATTATGTGAGAAGCTTTCGGCTGCTATACGGTTTTTCTTTTGGGAAAGTAAGCAAGGTAAAAGGAAACCCCACTGGGTGTCTTGGGATAAGATATGTATGCCACGTTACATGGGAGGTCTTGGGTTCAGAGATTTCAAACTGTTTAACTTAGCTTTTTTGGCACGCCAGTCTTGGAGGATTCTGAGTTCCCCGGAGTCGCTAAGTGCTCGTATCCTCAAAGGGGTTTATTTTCCTTCCTGCTCTATCTTGGAAGCTAATTTGGGAAGCCACTCGTCCCAGATATGGCGCTCAATTTTGGAAGGAAGAGACATAATGAAGCAAGGGCTAGTAAGAAGGATTGGTAATGGGGCTACAACCGGCGTTTGGACCACTAACTGGATCCCAAGACCAGAAAAAATGCATCCATTGCTGTCAAGAGTGACGAATCCACCAGAGTTAATTTCCCAACTAATTGATACTACAAACGCTAGGTGGAATTCATAATTGATCCGGGAGGTATTTCTTCCTTTTGACGCAAATGAGATCCTTCAGATTCCAATTTGTTTGAGAAACATTGACGATTATTGGTCATGGATGTTCGAGAAATCAAGGATTTTCAGTGTTAGGTCAGCCTATAAAATGATAGTGGACACGAAGCGCCGCCGTGAGGACTGGCTTGAGGAACGGGCGGGCAGTTCGAACAGAAAGAAAGAGGAGAAAACTTGGGTAAAATTATGGTAGGTATTTGTGCCTGCGAAGCTTCGTATGTTCTTGTGGAGGTTGGCTCAAAAATCAATTCCAACAGAAGATGTGCGGATGAGAAGGAATATGTCTACTACATGCACTTGTGTTGTGTGCGGCATGCCAGATTCTTGGCGTCATAGCCTACTGGAATGCACAATGGCGCGGTGTGTTTGGTGCCTAGTTGATCAGGAGCTGCTAGATGTACTGATTGATAACGCTGAGTAGAACGCTAAAAATTGGTTGTTTGCAATGCTGGAGAGATTGACGCATGAAAAGTTCATCAAAGTTTCTGTCACGTTGTGGGCTATTTGGATTGCATGTAGGAAACTAATTCATGAAGGCATTAATCAAAGCCCGCTGTCTACACACCTGTTCATATCTCAGTTCATTTCAGAGTTGGGGGAGATTCAAAATAAGGGCGATGTCCAGAGAGGAGGAGCACCACCCCAAAAGCCGATCCAACAGGTGAAGAGGTGGATACCTCCGCCGAAGGGAAAATTCAAAATAAATGTTGATGCAGCGGTATTTCGAGGCCGGGGCACTGCAGCGGCTGTATGCAGGAACCACAACGGCGAATATATGGGTTCTTCGACATTTGTTATCAAAGGACTGATCGATCCGGCGAGCTTGAAGGCAATCGCGTGTCGTGAAGCGTTATCTTTGGCGGAAGACTTGGGACTCCAAGATCTAGTAATCGCATCCGCCTGCTCGACAGTGGTGAAGCATATCAAGGAGTCATCTGGAGGAAACTATGGAGGAGTGATAAAAGAAATTAGGTCTTGGCAAACTATTTTCAATTCTTGTATTTATATTCTTGAGTCTAGATTATCTAATATAAAGTCGCATGAGCTGGCTAGACGTGCCCTTGGGCTTGATTAGGGTCGCCATCTCTGGTTGGGGCACCCTCATAATCCTACTGTCATCCCTGTAATTGTTACATTAAGTGAATAATTAAATCAGCATGCTTTCTCAAAAAAAGTAAAGGAAAAAGTCTAAAATAAACCTCGAACATGTAGATGGAAGCTAGATAACCCCTAAAAACGGAAGCTAGATTAAATCTGAATTCCAAATCCTTGAAATTAACACACCAAATTTTTTAATCCCGGTCTGAGGGTATTCCTAAACAAAGATTGTTGACCTCGCAGCTCAAATCCAAGATCCTGGGCTGCATCCGGGTGCTACTGGGCCGGCCCAGTAAGCAAAAAGCGTATTTTTTTCGTAACATGCCGTTTAAAAATCCCAAAAAATCAAAGACTTGTGGGAATCGAATTTGAGACCTGGCGTGGCTTAAACTAGTACTACTAGCCGGTCTGCCACTCTAACCAATGCCTCTTGCTGACAAAAATGAAGTGCCATAGTATTTAACCACATAACGCAACGTTAGGCTCGTGTGGGCCGTGTACTTTTCGGCCTAATGTTATATATATATATATATATATATATATATGAAACGGGTCGCGTCGTGCTGGCACGCGGGTCTGGCCTCACAGCCCAGGCACAACCAATTTAGGCATGTGTCGGGCTAGGCCCGTGACGAGCCGAGCATGCGTGCTCACAGGCCCACGACCCACTTGGCTAGGTTTGCCTTATAGTTTTTTTGTGTGTTTTTGTCTTTTCAAGTCTCAAGACTTTTAGTAAATTGCGCAAGACCACTCTATTTGTCATTTGGGGCTACAGTTATAGAAAATAGGGGAAAACAATTTTTCTGAAAAAATGGTGGTTTGGTGTAATCTTGGTCCTAAATGTGGTGATTTTGCGCAATTTACTAATTGACGTTGGACTGTTATATCCAAGCCATTCAACATTTTTATAAAATAAGAAAGCTCAAGTTGGTTTGGTTATATTTGATTGATTTGAATTGGTATTTGACCTAGTGAAGGTAATGAGTTTTAAATTGGAAGGATACTTTATGTAAGTGCATCTAGTGCCACCCCTAGTTGGTTTTGGAGTATTGACGACAAACCTAGTTGAGGGACTAATGTGTTTGTGAGAATTGCAGGATAACACAGGTAGAAGTCCCTCATTGATTCGGTTTTCCTACCAGAGATGACCCCTAAAAATATATGAAGACATTGAAGTCAAAGGTGGTATGTAAAGACATTCACATTGAAGACTATGACAAGAGAATACATCGCATGAAGACTATGGAGCGCGAAGACTTAGATCTTTCGTAGTTCTTTTTCTTCTTTGTTGAGTCATAGGAACCACCGTACTGTTAAGTGGGGTCCAAGAGAACCAGTCAGAATGACTGAAGTGATGCTTAACCAAAATCCTATGTCTTCGAGTGAAGACTATGAGAGCGAATCTTGTCCAGAGTTGGACAAGTCAGCTTTGCTTGTAGCCCAAGTAAAGTTGTCGTGTGTGTTTGAAATCTGACCGTTGCAACACGTGTCAGTTCCTTAGTGACCCAGGGTCATTTCGGACAAATCAGGTCGGGTTTCCTAGTGGCTATAAATAGCCCACCCCCTACAATCATAAATGGTTGGCTGCTCAGAGTTAAAGTACAGCTGTTGTCGTTTGAGAGCAACCCACCTCGAAGCCTTGAGAGAGAATTCCTTGCGAGGATAAAGTCCTAACCACCCAGAGTCAAAGAGTGTTAGGCATCACTTAAGTCGTCCTGTCCGTGTGATCTGAAGACTTATTACACTTGAGGACTGTGAATCGTTCAGCCGGTTAGGCGTCGCGTTCTGAGCATCCAAGAGTCATTGTGGATCGCCGGTGAACGAAGTCTGTGAAGGTTTGGGAGTCTACCTTGAAGACTTGCCAGAGTGATTGGGCGAGGTCTGCGTGACCTTAGCTCAAGGGGAATACGGTGAGGACTAAGGGTTCTGAGCTGCGTGTTCAGGACTGGGTGTCCGGGACTGTGTGTCCTCAGATTTAAATACCTAGCCGCCCTAAACAGACGTACAATTGTCACAGCAACTGGAACTGGTCCAACAAATTATTGTCTTCAACGAGTCACTGGTTTCATCCTGCCCTTCCTTTTACTTACTGTTGGTCCTTGTGAAGTCATTGCATGATTGCATTATCTTTTGTCTTCACTGAGTGACTGCTTGTTCTGATTGGCTTCACAATATCTTCCTACCTGATCCCTACTGCCTAGCTGCTCTTAGTCATTGTGCTTTCACTTCGTTGATTACCTGACTAAGGTTTGCCTAGTGTAGTCTACCTTCCGCTGCGTGGTAATAGGTTTACTTCTATCGTTTGTCTTCAAAACTTCCTTGTTTAGAAGACTTTCATAAAAATCGCCTATTCACCTCCCTCTAGTCGATCACTAGCACTTTCAATTGGTATCAGAGCAAGGTACTTCCTTGTTCTGTGTGATTCGGTTTAACCACCTGGAGTTTTAGCTATGTCGACTGCAGGGATAATCAAAGTCTCCGCTACGTGCCCCGTCTTCGATGGAACTGAATATCCCTACTAGAAGAATAAGATGCGCATGCATCTTGAAGCCATTGATTTCGACCTATGGTATGTCGTCAAGAACGGCGTTTCCAAGGCTGGAGAAGGTGTCACTGCTGCTGATGTCAAGAAGTTCGTTCAACTGGACTCTACTGCCAAGAATATCATTCGTGGTCATCTGACCAAAGGACAGTATGGCCGTGTGAGTGCGTTGGAGACTTCCAAGCTAGTCTGGGACTGGCTCTCCAAGGTCAACGAAGGCGTGTCCACCCAAAGAGATCAGAGAATCAGTGTCCTTCGCAACCTCTTCAACCGCTTCAAGAGAAATGACAATGAGAATGTCCAGCTCACGTTTGATCGACTCACTGACATCATAAATGAGCTTCAAGCCCTCGGAGCCACTGAGATCACCAAGCATGAAGTCGTCAAGACACTCCTGAGATCACTTGACAGTTCGTTTGACACCCTAGCCCTGATGATTCAAGAACGCCCTGATTTCAAGACACTCGATCCGTCTGACATACTTGAGAGGCTCAACACACACGAGTTTCAACTTTTTGAGAAAAGAGACATCTACGGTCCCAACTATGGGCGAACTCGTGCCTTGAAGGCAAAAGCTGTCTCCTCATCTGACGAAGAATCTGACAGCAGTTCTGATGATCATGAAGACATTGGAAAGGAGCTCGCTATGCTTGTGAAGAAGTTCCAAAAATTCACCAAGAAGAAAGGGTTCAGAAAGTCTTCACGATCAAGCTCAAGGAATGATGAAGGTTCTGCTCATGACTACAAGAAGAGAACATGTCACAAGTGCAAGAAACCTGGCCACTACATCTCTGAGTGACCACAGTGGGACAATGAGAACAACAAGAAGAAGAAGAGCAAAGAGTATGATTCTGACGACCAGAAGAAGAAGAAATACTCAAAGTCTTCTTCCAAGTCTTCCTCAAAATCTTCATCACACAAGAAGAACTCATCTGGCAAGACACGTGCATTTGTTGGCAAGGAAATGGATTCTGAGGAGGAGTCTACTTCTGAGGAGGCGGAGGTGGAGTTTGAGGAGGACTCCGATTCTGGCGTTGCGAGTCTGGCTACAGCATACGTTGCCAAGTCCATCTTCAACACTGAAGACAATGACTTCATCACCGACACCGATGCGAATGACAAGGACTACTCCGCTCCTTCCTACTGCTTCATAGCACTCGGTGCCAAGGTAAACACACGCACTACTCACTATCAAACATCCAGTGACGATGAAACTGATTGTGATTCCAAACCTAGCTACAAAACACTTGCTAAAATTGCAACTGAACAACAGAAAGCTATGGAACATATTCAAAAACTGTTAGACAAAAGCGATGATCTGTTAGATGCTGAAATGACTCGATTGCAGTCCTTAATTGAAGACATAAAAAATCTTCACGTTAAGTATGAGGAACTTGAAAGTCGTCATGAAACGCTCTCAACAACTTATGAAAGGCTTTCCTATGATTATCTTCAAAGGAAGCAAGACCTTGAGAAATTGAGAGCGGCTCATGAAGATCTTCAAAAGGAAAACGAGTCACTTCGCGCCAAACAGATCAGTTCAGCTCAGGAAGGATTTGAACCATCATGTCTTAAATGCATTGAGCGTGATAACGCTACTTCTGTTGTTGAATGTTCTACTGCTGCTACTATTGCAATATCTTCACCTGTTGATGTGGTAATTAACCCCTCTCCTGAGGATACCACTGCTATTGCTGATGAGAATGCTAGGTTGAAGACACTACTTGAAACAGGGATGTACAAAAGTCTCAAAGGGCATCAGACACTATGTGATGTCCTTAAAAGGCAGATCCTGAACCGAAACCCTAGGAAAGAGGGTACTGGATTCGAAAGGAAAATGAATGCCTATGGCTCTTACTGGAAACCTGAGCAGTACCCCAAAACCACATGGGTTGCTGCAAAGGAACCTTCAGTGGATCCATCCACCCTATCTGGCTTCACTTGTGCTAATCCCATTGTTATTGATGAATCCTTTGATGCGAACTACAAACTGTTTAAGAATCAGAATGGTGAAGTGTTTGCCAGGTATATTGGTACTAACTGCAGGAATGGACCGCCTATGAAGAAGATATGGGTGCCGAAAAGGTGTTTGGAGAATCTTCCTGTGAATGTCATCATGACACCACAGGTGAAGAAGACAAACCCCAGACCACAGGCTTCATATGGTCCAAAGGCTTCATACAGACAGAGGACTCACCGGAGTCGCACTAACGCAAATGTTTTGCAGGGAAGCCATACTCAGGCCTATGAATATGAGCGCGGTTCATCAAACCGCCATGTTCATAAGACCAAGAACTATTCTGCTTATTCTTATGAGTACTATTGTCCACCTGCAAGACTTTTTGCTAGGGCTCCAAAGCCAAAGTTCTCAGATGCTGCACTTAGACTCATTGCTTCAAAGACACCCTTGAAGATGTGGGTGGCTAAGAAAGCTTAACTCTCTTTTGCAGGGAAAGGTCTCCAGCAGAAAACCAAAATCGTCTGACACTATTGTTGGGGACCTTAAACATCTTGTAGGGCGCAAGATCAAATGCCCAAATGGTCTTATTATGTACTTTGTTCCTGAATCGCTTGCTACTCGCCCTATCAGTCCAAATCTCGATTTAAGCTTTCATAACCCACTGGTTCGTCAAATGTTTTTGCTTCACAACTCTCTTCGTGAAGCCTATCCCCCTAACTGCACTGTAGGGTATGACACCAGCAGCTTCAGAATGGATTATTGATAGTGGGTGTACCAATCACATGACTGGCAAGAGAAGCCTTCTTATGGACTCAACCTTACGTCCATCCGACAAAAATCACATCACACTTGCTGACACAGGTAAAAGTAAGGTATTGGGTCTAGGTAAAGTTGCAATCTCAAAGGATCAACACATGGATAAAGTCATGCTTGTTGAATCCCTTGGCTTCAACTTAATGTCTGTCTCAATGCTTTGCGATTTAAACATGATTGTGATGTTTGGAAAATATCGTTGCCTTGTTCTAATGGAATCTGACAAGTCTCTAGTGTTTGAAGGGTATCGGAAAGATGATTTGTACGTGGTAGATTTCTCAGCAGGACCACAACTTGCCGTATGTCTTCTAGCAAAAGCTTCAGAATGCTGGCTCTGGCATCGGAGGCTAGGGCATGCTGGCATGAGGAACCTGCACACCCTTGCAAAAAAGAAGCATGTCATAGGCATCGAGGGCGTCAAGTTCAAGAAAGATCACTTATGTGGTGCCTGTGAAGCAGGAAAGATGACGAGGGCCAAGCATCCCTCGAAGACAATCATGACAACGACTCGACCCTTCGAACTGCTCCACATGGATCTTTTCGGTCCCATTCATTACTCAACTCTTACTACTACTGCTTGTCTCTATGGCTTTGTCATTGTTAATGATTATTCTAGATATACTTGGATGCATATAATCCTCTACAAGACTGAAGTGCAGGATGTCTTCAGATGCTTCGCCAATCGAGCAATGAACAACTATGGCGCCAAGATAAAGCACATCAGAAGTGACAATGGCACTGAATTCAAGAACACTGGCCTTGATACATAGCTTGATACTTTGGGCATCACACATGAATTCTCAGCTCCGTACACGCCACAGCAGAATGGCATCGTCGAACGCAAGAACAGAACACTTATTGAGATGGCCCGAACGATGCTTGATGAATACAAGACTCCAAGAAAATTCCGGCCTGAAGCCATTGATACTGCATGCCATACAATCAACCGTGTTTATCTTCACAAGCTTCTGAACAAGACATCTTATGAGCTCCTTACTGGCAAGAAGCCAAATGTCAGTTACTTCAGACTTTTTGGCGCCAAGTGCTGGATCAAGGATCCACATCATACTTCAAAATTTGCACCAAAAGCACATGAGGGTTTTATGCTTGGATATGGAAAGGATTTGCACTCCTACAGAGTCTTCAATCTCTTTCATTACAAAGTGGTTGAAACAGTGGATGTGTGGTTCGATGAAACTAACGGCTCACAAAGAGAGCACCTGCCAAATGTGCTAGATGAAGTTACATCCAGTGAATCAATCAAACTCATGGGAACTGGAGAAATCATACCTTCTGAAGCTCAACCTGAAGAGGAACTTATCATCTCCGCACCTGATCAACCTGAAGACATGTTGGGTTTCATAGTAATTTCAAAAAAATTCCTACGCACACGCAAGATCATGGTGATGCATAGCAACGAGAGGGGGAGAGTGTGATCTACGTACCCTTGTAGATCGACAATGGAAGCGTTAACTTGGTTGATGTAGTCGTACGTCTCCACGGCCCGACCGATCAAGCACCGAAACTACGGCACCTCCGAGTTCTAGCACACGTTTAGCTCGATGACGATCCCCAGACTCCGATCCAGCAAAGTGTCAGGGAAGAGTTCCGTCAGCACGACAGCGTGGTGACGATCTTGATGTACTACCGTCGCAGGGCTTCGCCTAAGCACCGCTATAATATTATCGAGGACTATGGTGGAAGGGGGCACCGCACACGGCTAAGAATATGATCACGTGGATCAACTTGTGTCTCTAGGGGTGCCCCTTGCCTCCGTATATAAAGGCTCAAAGGGGGGGCCGGCCGGCCAAGAGGAGGCGCGCCAGGAGGAGTCTCTACTCCCTCCGGGAGTAGGACTCCCCCCCTTTTCTAGTTGGAATAGGATTCGCGGAGGGGGAAAAGAGGAGAGAGAGAGGAGGAAGGGGGGTCGGCCCCTTCTCCTTGTCCTATTCGGACCAAGGGGGGAGGGGCGCGTGGCCCATCTCTGGCCACCTCTCCTCTCTTCCACTAAGGCCCACTAAGTCCCATATACCTCCCGGGGGTTCCGGTAACCTCCCGGTACTCCGGTAAAATCCCGATTTCACCCGGAACACTTTCGATATCCAAACATAGGCTTCCAATATATCAATCTTTATGTCTCGACCATTTCGAGACTCCTCGTCATGTCCGTGATCACATCCGGGACTCCAAACAAACTTCGGTACATCAAAATGCATAAACTCATAATATAACTATCATCGTAACCTTAAGCGTGCGGACCCTACGGGTTCGAGAACAATGTAGACATGACCATGACACGTCTCTGGTCAATAACCAATAGCGGAACCTGGATGCTCATATTGGCTCCTACATATTCTACGAAGATCTTTTATCGGTCAGACCGCATAACAACATACGTTGTTCCCTTTGTCATCGGTATGTTACTTGCCCGAGATTCGATCATCGGTATCCCATACCTAGTTCAATCTCGTTACCGGCAAGTCTCTTTACTCGTTCCGTAATACATCATCCCGCAACTAACTCATTAGTTGCAATGCTTGCAAGGCTTCAGTGATGTGCATTACCGAGAGGGCCCAGAGATACCTCTCCGACAATCGGAGTGACAAATCCTAATATCGAAATACGCCAACCCAACATGTATGTTTGGAGACACCTGTAGAGCTCCTTTGTACTCACCCAGTTACGTTGTGACGTTTGGTAGCACACAAAGTGTTCCTCCGGCAAACGGGAGTTGCATAATCTCATAGTCATAGGAACATGTATAAGTCATGAAGAAAGCAATAGCAACATACTAAACGATCGGGTGCTAAGCTAATGGAATGGGTCATGTCAATCAGATCATTCAACTAATGATGTGATCCTGTTAATCAAATGACAACTCTTTGTCCATGGTTAGGAAACATAACCATCTTTGATTAACGAGCTAGTCAAGTAGAGGCATACTAGTGACTCTGTTTGTCTATGTATTCACACATGTATTATGTTTCCGGTTAATACAATTCTAGCATGAATAATAAACATTTATCATGATATAAGGAAATAAATAATAACTTTATTATTGCCTCTAGGGCATATTTCCTTCAGTCTCCCACTTGCACTAGAGTCAATAATCTAGATTACACAGTAATGATTCTAACACCCATGGAGCCTTGGTGCTGATCATGTTTTGCTCGTGGAAGAGGCTTAGTCAACGGTCTGCTACATTCAGATCCGTATGTATCTTGCAAACCTCTATGTCTCCCACGTGGACTAGATCCCGGATGGAATTGAAGCGTCTCTTGATGTGCTTGGTTCTCTTGTGAAATCTGGATTCCTTCGCCAAGGCAATTGCACCAGTATTGTCACAAAAGATTTTCATTGGACCCGAAGCACTAGGTATGACACCTAGATCGGATATGAACTCCTTCATCCAGACTCCTTCCTTTGCTGCTTCCGAAGCAGCTATGTACTCCGCTTCACATGTAGATCCCGCCACGACGCTTTGTTTAGAACTGCACCAACTGACAGCTCCACCGTTTAATGTAAACACGTATCCGGTTTGCGATTTAGAATCGTCCGGATCAGTGTCAAAGCTTGCATCAACATAATCGTTTACGATGAGCTCTTTGTCACCTCCATATACGAGAAACATATCCTTAGTCCTTTTCAGGTACTTCAGGATGTTCTTGACCGCTGTCCAGTGATACACTCCTGGATTACTTTGGTACCTCCCTGCCAGACTTATAGCAAGGCACACTTTAGGTCTGGTACACAGCATTGCATACATGATAGAGCCTATGGCTGAAGCATAGGGAACATCTTTCATTTTCTCTCTATCTTCTGCAGTGGTCGGGCATTGAGTCTGACTCAACTTTACACCTTGTAACACAGGCAAGAACCCTTTCTTTGCTTGATCCATTTTGAACTTCTTCAAAACTTTGTCAAGGTATGTGCTTTGTGAAAGTCCAATTAAGCGTCTTGATCTATCTCTATAGATCTTAATGCCTAATATGTAAGCAGCTTCACTGAGGTCTTTCATTGAAAAACTCTTATTCAAGTATCCCTTTATGCTATCCAGAAATTCTATATCATTTCCAATCAGTAATATGTCATCCACATATAATATCAGAAATGCTACAGAGCTCCCACTCACTTTCTTGTAAATACAGGCTTCTCCAAAAGTCTGTATAAAACCAAATGCTTTGATCACACTATCAAAGCGTTTATTCCAACTCCGAGAGGCTTGCACCAGTCCATAAATGGATCGTTGGAGCTTGCACACTTTGTTAGCTCCCTTTGGATCGACAAAACCTTCTGGTTGCATCATATACAACTTTTCTTCTAGAAATCCATTCAGGAATGCAGTTTTGACATCCATCTGCCAAATTTCATAATCATAAAATGCGGCAATTGCTAACATGATTCGGACAGACTTAAGCATCGCTACGGGTGAGAAGGTCACATCGTAGTCAATCCCTTGAACTTGCCGAAACCCTTTTGCGACAAGTCGAGCTTTGTAGACAGTAATATTACCGTCGACGTCAGTCTTCTTCTTGAAGATCCATTTATTCTCAATTGCTTGCCGATCATTGGGCAAGTCAACCAAAGTCCACACTTTGTTCTCATACATGGATCCCATCTCAGATTTCATGGCTTCAAGCCATTTTGCGGAATCTGGGCTCACCATCGCTTCTTCATAGTTCGTAGGTTCATCATGATCTAGTAGCATGACTTCCAGAACAGGATTACCGTACCACTCTGGCGCGGATCTCACTCTGGTTGATCTACGAGTTTCAGTAGTATCTTGTTCTGAAGTTTCATGATCATTATCATTAGCTTCCTCACTAATTGGTGTAGGTGTCACAGAAATAGTTTTCTGTGATGCACTACTTTCCAATAAGGGAGCAGGTATAGTTACCTCATCAAGTTCTACTTTCCTCCCACTCACTTCTTTCGAGAGAAACTCCTTCTCCAGAAAGTTTCCGAACTTAGCAACAAAAGTCTTGCCTTCGGATCTGTGATAGAAGGTGTATCCAATAGTCTCCTTTGGATATCCTATGAAGACACATTTCTCCGATTTTGGTTCGAGCTTATCAGGTTGAAGCTTTTTCACATAAGCATCGCAGCCCCAAACTTTCAGAAACGACAACTTTGGTTTCTTGCCAAACCATAGTTCATAAGGCGTCGTCTCAACGGATTTTGATGGTGCCCTATTTAACGTGAATGCGGCCGTCTCCAAAGCATAACCCCAAAACAATAGCGGTAAATCAGTAAGAGACATCATAGATCGCACCATATCTAGTAAAGTACGATTACGATGTTCGGACACACCATTACGCTGTGGTGTTCCGGGTGGCGTGAGTTGCGAAACTATTCCGTATTGTTTCAGATGTACACCAAACTCGTAACTCAAATATTCGCCTCCACGATCAGATCGTAGAAACTTTATTTTCTTGTTACGATGATTTTCAACTTCACTCTGAAATTCTTTGAACTTTTCAAACGTTTCAGACTTATGTTTCATTAAGTAGATATACCCATATCTGCTTAAGTCATCTGTGAAGGTGAGAAAATAATGATATCCGCCACGAGCCTCAATATTCATCGGACCACATATATTTGTATGTATGATTTCCAACAAATCTGTTGCTCTCTCCATAGTACCGGAGAATGGCGTTTTAGTCATCTTGCCCATGAGGCACGGTTCGCAAGTACCAAGTGATTCATAATCAAGTGGTTCCAAAAGTCCATCAGTATGGAGTTTCTTCATGCGCTTTACACCGATATGACCTAAACGGCAGTGCCACAAATAAGTTGCACTATCATTATCAACTCTGCATCTTTTGGCTTCAACATTATGAATATGTGTGTCACTACTATCGAGATTCAGTAAGAATAGACCATTCTTCAAGGGTGCATGACCATAAAAGATATTACTCATATAAATAGAACAACCATTATTCTCTGATTTAAATGAATAACCGTCTCGCATAAAACAAGATCCAGATATAATGTTCGTGCTTAACGCTGGCACCAAATAACAATTATTTAGGTCTAATATTAATCCTGAAGGTAGATGTAGAGGTAGCGCGCCGACCGCGATCACATCGACTTTGGAACCGTTTCCCACGCGCATCGTCACCTCGTCCTTAGCCAATCTTCGCTTAATCCGTAGTCCCTGTTTCGAGTTGCAAATATTAGCAACAGAACCAGTATCAAATACCCAGGTGCTACTGCAAGCATTAGTAAGGTACACATCAATAACATGTATATCACATATACCTTTGTTCACCTTGCCATCCTTCTTATCCGCGAAATACTTGGGGCAGTTCCGCTTCCAGTGACCAGTCTGCTTGCAGTAGAAGCACTCAGTTTCAGGCTTAGGTCCAGACTTGGGTTTCTTCTCTCGAGCAGCAACTTGCTTGATGTTCTTCTTGAAGTTCCCCTTCTTCTTCCCTTTGCCCTTTTTCTTGAAACTAGTGGTCTTGTTGACCATCAACACTTGATGCTCCTTCTTGATTTCTACCTCCGCAGCTTTCAGCATTGCGAAGAGCTCGGGAATAGTCTTATTCATCCCTTGCATATTATAGTTCATCACGAAGCTCCTGTAGCTTGGTGGAAGTGATTGGAGAATTCTGTCAATGACGCTATCATCCGGAAGATTAACTCCCAGTTGAATCAAGTGATTACAATACCCAGACATCTTGAGTATATGCTCACTGACAGAACTGTTCTCCTCCATCTTGCAGCTATAGAACTTATTGGAGACTTCATATCTCTCAATCCGGGCATTTGATTGAAATATTAACTTCAACTCCTGGAACATCTCATATGCCCCATGACATTCAAAACGTCGTTGAAGTCCCGGTTCTAAGCCGTAAAGCATGGCACATTGAACTATCGAGTAGTCATCAGCTTTGCTCTACCAGACGTTCATAACATCTGGTGTTGCTCCAGCAGCAGGCCTGGCACCCAGCGGTGCTTCCAGGACGTAATTCTTCTATGCAGCAATGAGGATAATCCTCAAGTTACGGACCCAGTCCGTGTAATTGCTACCATCATCTTTCAACTTTGCTTTCTCAAGGAACGCATTAAAATTCAACGAAACAACAGCACGGGCCATCTATCTACAATCAAACATACATAAGCAAGATACTATCAGGTACTAAGTTCATGATAAATTTAGGTTCAATTAATCATATTACTTAAAGAACTCCCACTTAGATAGACATCTCTCTAATCCTCTAAGTGATTACGTGATCCAAGTCAACTAAACCATGTCCGATCATCACGTGAGATGGAGTAGTTTCGTTGGTGAACATCACTATGTTGATCATATCTACTATATG
Organism: Triticum aestivum; assembly: GCF_018294505.1. Lineage (NCBI taxonomy): Eukaryota > Viridiplantae > Streptophyta > Magnoliopsida > Poales > Poaceae > Triticum > Triticum aestivum. Next base: position 303,600,991 of record NC_057794.1, read on the forward strand.
ATTCACGCTCGACCTTTCGGTCTCCGTGTTCCGAGGCCATATCTGTATATGCTTGGCTCGTCAAGTATAACCTGAGTATTCCGCGTGTGCAACTGTTTTGCACCCGTTGTATTTGAACGTAGAGCCTATCACACCCGATCATCACGTGGTGTCTCAGCACGAAGAACTTTCTCAACGGTGCATACTCAGGGAGAACACTTCTTGATAATTAGTGAGAGATCATCTTATAATGCTACCGTCAATCAAAGCAAGATAACATGCATAAAAGATAAACATCACATGCAATCAATATAAGTGATATGATATGGCCATCATCATCTTATGCCTTTGATCTCCATCTCCAAAGCATCGTTATGATCTCCATCGTCACCGGTGCGACACCTTGATCTCCATCGCAGCATCATTGTCGTCTTGCCAATCTTATGCTTCCACGACTATCGCTACCGCTTAGTGATAAAGTAAAGCATTACAACGCGATTGCATTGCATACAATAAAGCGACAACCGTATGGCTCCTCCCAGTTGCCGATAACTCGGTTACAAAACATGATCATCTCATACAATAAAATTTAGCATCATGTCTTGACCATATCACATCACAACATGCCCTACAAAAACAAGTTAGACGTCCTCTACTTTGTTGTTGCAAGTTTTGCGTGGCTGCTACGGGCTTAAGCAAGAACCAATCTTACCTACGCATCAAAACCACAACGATAGTTTGTCAAGTTGGTGCTGTTTTAACCTTCGCAAGGACCGGGCGTAGCCACACTCGGTTCAACTAAAGTTGGAGAAACTGTCACCCGCTAGCCACCTTTGTGCAAAGCACGTCGGGAGAACCGGTCTCGCGTAAGCGTACGCGTAATGTCGGTCCGGGCCGCTTCGTCCAACAATACCGCCGAACCAAAGTATGACATGCTGGTAAGCAATATGACTTATATCGCCCACAACTCACTTGTGTTCTACTCGTGCATATAACATCAACACATAAAACCTAGGCTCGGATGCCACTGTTGGGTTTCGTAGTAATTTCAAAAAAAATCCTACGCACACGCAAGATCATGGTGATGCATAGCAACGAGAGGGGGAGAGTGTGATCTACGTACCCTTGTAGATCGACAACGGAAGCATTAACTCGGTTGATGTAGTCGTACGTCTCCACGGCCCGACCGATCAAGCACCGAAACTACGGCACCTCCGAGTTCTAGCACACGTTCAGCTCGATGACGATCCCCGGACTCCGATCCAGCAAAGTGTCGGGGAAGAGTTCCGTCAGCACGACGGCGTGGTGACGATCTTGATGTACTACCGTCGCAGGGCTTCACCTAAGCACCGCTACAATATTATCGAGGACTATGGTGGAAGGGGGCACCGCACACGGCTAAGAATATGATCACGTGGATCAACTTGTGTCTCTAGGGGTGCCCCTTGCCTCCGTATATAAAGGCTCAAAGGGGGGGGGGCGGCCAAGAGGAGGCGCGCCAGGAGGAGTCCTACTCCCTCCGGGAGTAGGACTCCCCCCCTTTTCTAGTTGGAATAGGATTCGCGGAGGGGGAAAAGAGGAGAGAGAGAGGAGAGAGAGAGGAGGAAGGGGGGTCGGCCCCTTCTCCTTGTCCTATTCGGACCAAGGGGGGGGGGAGGGGCGCGCGGCCCATATCTGGCCACCTCTCCTCTCTTCCACTAAGGCCCACTAAGGCCCATATACCTCCCGGGGGGTTCCGGTAACCTCCCGGTACTCCGGTAAAATCCCGATTTCACCCGGAACACTTCCGATATCCAAACATAGGCTTCCAATATATCAATCTTTATGTCTCGACCATTTCGAGACTCCTCGTCATGTCCGTGATCACATCTGGGACTCCAAACAAACTTCGGTACATCAAAATGCATAAACTCATAATATAACTATCATCGTAACCTTAAGCGTGCGGACCCTACGGGTTCGAGAACAATGTAGACATGACCATGACACGTCTCTGGTCAATAACCAATAGCGGAACCTGGATGCTCATATTGGCTCCTACATATTCTACGAAGATCTTTTATCGGTCAGACCGCATAACAACATACGTTGTTCCCTTTGTCATCGGTATGTTACTTGCCCGAGATTCGATCATCGGTATCCCATACCTAGTTCAATCTCGTTACCGGCAAGTCTCTTTACTCGTTCCGTAATACATCATCCCGCAACTAACTCATTAGTTGCAATGCTTGCAAGGCTTCAGTGATGTGCATTACCGAGAGGGCCCAGAGATACCTCTCCGACAATCGGAGTGACAAATCCTAATATCGAAATACGCCAACCCAACATGTATGTTTGGAGACACCTGTAGAGCTCCTTTATAATCACCCAGTTACGTTGTGACGTTTGGTAGCACACAAAGTGTTCCTCCAGCAAACGGGAGTTGCATAATCTCATAGTCATAGGAACATGTATAAGTCATGAAGAAAGCAATAGCAACATACTAAACGATTGGGTGCTAAGCTAATGGAATGGGTCATGTCAATCAGATCATTCAACTAATGATGTGATCCCGTTAATCAAATGACAACTCTTTGTCCATGGTTAGGAAACATAACCATCTTTGATTAACGAGCTAGTCAAGTAGAGGCATACTAGTGACACTTTGTTTGTCTATGTATTCACACATGTATTATGTTTTCGGTTAATACAATTCTAGCATGAATAATAAACATTTATCATGATATAAGGAAATAAATAATAACTTTATTATTGCCTCTAGGGCATATTTCCTTCAAGACAATGCTCAGCTTGAAGACAATTCCTCTAACAATGACAATGATCAGCAAGAGCAAAATCTTCGTCCTGTACATCCTCGTGTTGCAAATGAAGTGCAGATTGAGAGAATAATCGATAGCATCAATGCACCAGGTCCACTCACTCGTTCAAGGGCAACACAGCTAGCAAATTTCTGTGGGTACTTCGCATTCGTCTCAATAACAGAACCCAAGAAAGTAGAAGAAGCCTTCATGGAACCTGAATGAATTCAAGCTATGCAAGAAGAGTTTCAACAGTTTGAGCTGAATAATGTATGGGAACTGGTTAAGCGTCCTGATCCTCGGAAGCACAATATAATAGGCACCAAACGGATATATCGCAACAAGCAAGATGAGCATGGTCAAATTGTCAGAAACAAAGCTCGTCTCGTTGCTCAAGGATACACTCAAGTTGAAGGGATTGACTTCGATGAAACATTTGCTCCTGTGGCTCGACTTGAAGCCATACGCATACTGCTGGCCAATGCAAATCATCAAAACATACTTCCATATCAAATGGATGTGAAGAGCGCTTTTCTCAATGGCAAGATTGAAGAAGAAGTGTATGTTGCACAACCGCCTGGCTTTGAAGATCCAAAACATCCTGACATGGTATACAAGCTCAACAAGGCACTATATGGCCTCAAACAAGCTCATCGGGCTTGGTATGACACACTCAAAGACTTCCTGAAGAGCAAAGGCTTCAAATCTGGTTCCCTCGACCCCACTCTTTTCACGAAGACATATGATGGTGAACTGTTTGTGTGCCAAATATATGTGGATGACATTATCTTCGGCTGCACCAATCAGAAATATAGTGAAGAGTTTGGATATATGATGCAAGAGCAATATCAGATGTCCATGATGGGTGAGCTGAAGTTCTTCCTTGGTCTTCAAATACATCAGCAACGCAACGGCATCTTTATATCTCAAGAGAAGTATGTCAAAGATTGCATGAAGAAGTTTGGTATGCAAGACTGCAAAGGCTTCACGACACCGATGCCAGCCAAAGATCATCTGGGTCCCGACGATAATGGTAAAGAGTTCGATCAAAAGGTATACCGCTCCATAATTGGTTCTTTACTTTATCTATGTGCATCTAGGCCAGATATTATGCTTAGTGTTTGCATGTGTGCTCGATTCCAAGCGGCACCAAAGGAATCGCATCACTTAGCTGTGAAGCGAATTCTTCGATATTTGGCTTACACCCCAACTCTAGGATTATGGTATCCAAAGGGCTCAGAGTTTGATCTGGTTGGATTCTCGGATGCTGATTATGCTGGTGACAAGATGGATCGCAAGTCTACATCAGGCACATGTCATTTTCTGGGACGATCACTTGTATGTTGGTCTTCAAAGAAGCAGAACTGTGTATCTCTCTTCACTGCTGAATCTGAATACATTGCTGCTGGATCTTGCTGCGCTCAACTTCTGTGGATGAAGCAAATACTCAAAGACTATGGCATTCATCTAAAGCAAGTGCCACTCTACTGCGACAACGAAAGCGCCATCAAGATTGCCAACAACCCAGTTCAGCACTCGAAGACAAAGCACATTGAGATTCGTCATCACTTTCTCGAAGATCATGTTGTGAAGGAAGATATTGATATCATACACGTCAACATTGAAGAGCAATTGGCAGATATCTTCACCAAGCCCTTGGATGAGAAGAGATTTCGCAAGTTACGATGTGAGCTAAATATCTTGGAATCCTCAAATGTCCTGTGATCAAGCACACATCCTAACACTTATGCATATTGATGACTTAGATGTGCAACACACGAAGTAAAGTATATCTTCAATCAATGAAGACATACATTCTAAGTGTGAATACATTGATGAGGAATTTGACTTCGGAGCGCCACGATAATTGTGCGCCGTGTCCGGGTCTAATACTTCCTATACGGTGGGAACGCCACCACCAAATGCTCTGTTTGAAGTATTTCACTCATGGCGTTACATTTGCTATGTCTTCACATTTGGTTTGGCTTCAATCTCAACATGCCTTCATGATTATCTTCATTATGTTGATCATATATATATATACACTAGTGTTCTGTCCTCTACAACATTCACTTATAGCTATGTCTTCTTGTTGAATCTTTTGAACTAAGTGAATGTGATAGGACCCTAACCTCTCTATGCTTTCTATCTCAAACTCTATCTCTCCAAATCATATGCATTCTATTGAAACTGTCGAATGTCTTCTCTGCGTCCTTGTCAGCAGAAGATACAGAGACAAACATTAAGTCCGTTTTCAATGCTAATTCCTTCACCTGAAACCCGGAGAAGTGGGAACGACCATCCGACAATCCAGGCGTGCGTGGGAACGTGGAACAACCTCCGATATGCTGCATGATGGCCACGTGTTCCTCAGATGTGAATCGCTAGGGGCACCTGTGTAATAACACTGAGCTGTCCCTGTCCCTATAAATACACGCCTCACCTTAGTCATTATCCTTTCTTCCACTCTCGCACGTACCCTAGCTCCACCGCTAGCCCTCGATGACGCCGGCGACGAAGCGCTTAGCTGCCGCAACCTCTCCGACGCCGTCTTCACGCCGACCGCGGACATCGTCTTCTCCGCCGTCGCTGTAGGTGTCCTCCGTCGCCAAGTTAGGGCACGGACAATCAAACTGCTCGGCCTCCTCTTCCACTCCGTCTAGCAATTCTTCGTGTGGTAAATAAAACTTCCTTTTTACGGCCCCTTTGATCCTATAGATTCGTCACTTTCTACCACAAGCAGTTTCTATTCACACAAGTTGGATCTATTTCGTACTGCATCTCATAATATGCCTAGTATATTCACTTATGCTTCACAAAGTAGTTAGATTCCTCACTTGTACTGATCCGTGGATTCATACAAATCTGGAACCAACTCCTTATCTATGAGTGAATGTCTTCGCACGATGAGGTCAATGTCTTCTAAACTGATTTATCTTCAAAATCTTCTGAGAATGCATATGACCTCTTCCCCTTCCCCGCACCTTAATGCTGTCACAGGTACATGTCCGTGGGAGAATTCCTTGGTTCTCATAGTCTGCATTCATTTGCAGAATTCTTACAGCATCATATAAATTCTCCCGAAGCCAGTTCCTGTTTGTCTAGCAAGCGAAAGCCTTTGAAGCCTTTGAACGTATTGAAGCCATTCAGTTTAAAGTTCATGGCTGCAGAGAAATCAGCAAGGAAGGGTGGCAGAAAGTGTCGAGGAGAAACATCAAGAGATCTGCCCGATAACCTCTCAGAGCTGTACAAGACAGATCCTGAAGAGGACTGCAATCAGCGCAAGACACGAATCCAATGGATTCGACGATATTGGGCAGAACAGTGGTTCAAGTACAGGTTTGTGACAAAGGAATATGCTGAGAAGAATGCCATCAAGCGACCATGGGGAGACATCCTATACAGAAATCTTCAACCCAGGTCCAGAGATGAAGCCATTGAACAAGGCTTCTATCCCTGCATGGTCCGTGGACCACAGCCTGCGGATGCTGACCCATCGTCACTACTATGGTGTCGTGACGACAATCTTTTCAAGCGCAACTTCCAATTTGCCCAGAATTCGGCGAAGCAGAATCAGAAGTCATTGGGACTAGACTTCAACCCTGGTCCCTCTGCTCCCCGTGCCGATGGCACCCGCGAAGCTGAACCCAATCTTGTTGGGCCCTTCTACAACCTGGAAGGTCTCATCACTCATATCGTGGTTCAAGGGACAGCCGTGGATGAGCTTGCAGATGACACTGAATCTGATGAAGCGCTTGCAGCGCCGAAGCCAAAGAAACTGAAGCAGCCTAAAGCTTCAAAGCCTGCCTCAGCACCAAAAATCTCACGGGCGAAGCCACTGGCTACTGCACCTCCTAAAGACAGTGTGCAGTCTGAAGATCTGTCACGCATCTCCAAGCCCCAGAAAGTCAAGATGCCTCTGCCACACACCAGCCAAGAACTGACTGCTGCTGCTATTCTATGTAACGATGCCATTGATCTGTCCAGTGATGAAGATCTTGCAGATGACGCTCTTGAGCAACTGATCAAGAGCAAAGAAGAAGCAGAAATCTTCAACAATTTGCCTCTCTTTGACGTGGCAATCATCCACGACTTCATCGATGAGTGGTTTGACACGCCCAACCTCAGATTTGAAGATCTGCAACTTCCCATTGACCTCAGTGTTGCCTTCCATGGCGCCATTGCTTCAGAGTTAGCTATAGCCCAACGCATCGTTGAACTGAAGCAGAAGATTGACTTTAAGAAAGCTCAGTTCAAGAAGCATATGACCAAGCTCAGCATGCAAGAGGTCAAGAACTTCAAGATCATGCTGCACGAGCTCAAAGAAGCCTTTCTCAAGAAGCATGAAGAAGCTCAAGGTTCTCGTGAGCGCATGAAGAGCCTGACTGACAAGTGTGTGCAAGCCTACAATGAGGCTGAGAAGCGCAAGGCCCTTGGGCGTCCTGGCATCGACCCCAGGATGGCTGCAAAGCAGAAGAAGAAGAAGCCCGCTATGGCCGAACCCGACGCACCAAAGCAGGAAGCACATCCCATTGTCTTCCCAACCAGCATGACTGGCTCGAAGCCAAAAGCCAGGTCTACCGCTTCAGAACTAAAGAAGACGAGGACTGCTGAGGCTGAAGCCAGAAAGAGGAAACATCCTGAAGCCTCTGCTGCTGCTCCCTCCAAGAAAAAGCGGAAGACCAAGAAGGAAAGGGCTGCTCCCACAGAGCCCCTAGTTGTTGAACCTATCTCCATGGTTCTCCCTGCTGCTGAACATCAAGAGCGCCAACTGACTGTCCATGAGCCTGCTTTCATAGAGGCTCATGAAGCTGAAGACATTCCAGCAGCCGATCCCACCGCAGCTGAAGACATTGGTCACCATGACCATGTTGAATATGATGTAGTTCTTCCTCAGATCGAGCACCAACAGGTATCATCGCCTGTGCTTACACACAGCGAACTCATCAGCATTGGTCGTCCTCTGACGCCAACTGCTCAGGATGCATCATGGGCTGATCACCCACAACAACAAGAAGAAGATGACCTTGAGGCCCAGCCAACTCCATCTCCAAAGGCGTCGCCAGCGTTACGCAGGCTTCGCAAAGGACCAATGCCTCCAGTCTCCGAGTCTGAAGCTAAAGCTGCTGAAGACATTCCGGCTGCATCAGCCGATGACACCCAAGAAGAAGAACGTGTCCCCACTCCCCAACTACTGAAGAAGCTGTTCTCGAGGAGAACATGTCTGTGCCCGACCCTCCAGCTCATCAAGTGGAGGTAGAAAATCTTGAGGCTGCCACCACCGACACGAATGAAGACACTGACGTCGTCATGGCTGAAGCACATGTGGAGCCTTCACCAACCCATGAACCAGATGTCAGCGAAGACAATGATGCTACTGCTTCTATTCTTGCGCCTGTTGCTGGTATTTAGTTTGACTATCACATTGAGCATAGGCCTCAGGTACAGAAGCCAATGCCAAGGTTGCCCAGGTTTCCAGGTCCTGCATCAGCACCTGGATCCTTCAATGTCAACGGCTTCAAAGCAGACAACACCTTCTTCAATAGCTCTAAGAACCCCTACTCGAGGGAACGAATATCTTCTGATCGGTTCTGGAGCTATCCGCAGTGAAGCTATTACTCCTGCATTCTGTACAATCAAGGTCGCATCTTCCCACATATGCGCCTTGACACCGAAGCAATAGCTGGTCTGTCCTATTTGGAAGAAGCTCTAGACTGCTTCAAAGAGGTTGGATTGTTGCCTTTCGTCACCGACCAAGAGCACTGGAATGGAGAGTTGCTGCTCCAATTTTATGCCACACTTCACATACGTGGTTACAACAGAGATCCGAAGACTTGGGTCCTTGAGTGGATGACAGGAAATGTTCATCACGAAGCCAAAGCCTTTGATATCATTGAGCTCACTGGTCTGCCCACTCCTGGAGATCTCTATGAACCTGGATGTCAACTTCACAGTGAAGCTATGGAGAGCATCTTTCAGAAGTCTGAACCGAACATGAGTCAGATGCTCAGTATGATGAAGTCTTTGCCACAAGACGATGCATATCCTAAGGAGTTCCTTGTTGAAGACCTGGAGTATCTGCTAAGGACCATCTATCACATTTTAAGGTGAACTCTCTGGCCCATCAAAGGACATTCCCCATATGCAAAGCTGGAAGGTGCAATGAAGATTTTGGTCTTCTATATTCTTCACGGAAAATGCTTCAACGCACAAGACTTCTTCATCCGCCAACTTGCTGCTTCAGGATCTGATCTTTTTGTCTTGAAGTTCTACGCTCCATGGATAATGCAGCTGATCAAACTCCACTCAGCTATCTCATATCAGCCCTCTGCTCGCAATCATCGGATCTTTATGCCTGACGTGGATATGTCCGTTGAAGCCCTCTATCCAGAGCCTGCCAAGGAGCCTCTTAGTCTTCAGAATGCGGATCATCAAAGTTTCTCTCAAAACATTGAAGGAGTTGAAGCAGTCACTCGTGTTTATCCTCTGGCTGGCACTACACGCGCACCTCATCGTGTCCTCACTGAAGCCACTGAAAGCACTATTGCCCAACGGCCCAAGAAGCGATCTCGTGTTCTCAATGACCGAGAGCTTCTGGTTGCTCTTCATCAGAAACAAGATAGGCATCATGACTGGTTGAAGCGCCAAATGCACAACCTCTTGGTGGATGTCAACCGCATTCGCAACCTTGCCACCAAGAATGCTTTTGTTGCCCATGAAACTTGTCGGCGTACATGGAAAGGGCTGACACTTATGTGCTCTGAGGATGATCTTCAAGAGGATGGCTTCTCTAAACGTTTCAAGTTTGACTCCACACCTCCCCGAAGGGCTGTGCTGCGACGAACTCCCTCACTTAAAGACTCTGAGTTCTCTTCCTCTGCGGCAACTGTGAATGCCAGAGTGATCGAGGACGAAGACGATGCTACTTCACCGCCCCCTCCTTCAGCACGCGTCGACACTACCCCGAGCTTGTCTGCACCGCCTAACAACACCGACGACCTTGCTACTTCACCTACTCCTCATGGGAACGAGTAGATACTCTATGTCTTCAAACCTTTTTGGTCCTTACTAACAAAAGGGGGCGAAGCATATGAGTTTGATAGTCTTCAAGCGGGTCCGAATGGGCGGTTACTTCATGTTTTGCCTAGTGTTTACAACTCTCGTTTTGATACATTTGGTTCTTTGAGTTGTAACACTTAAACTCGATGGTCGTCTGCTACTTATTTGCTACTTTGTGATGTGATGATAAATTCCGCATGTGCGACGATAAATTCCGCACTTAGATCATTTTGCAGACCTCCATTTTCCATTATGCATGTCATTATCTTCACATACTTTTCATGCATGATGAATTGTCATCATAAGTTGAAGAGGATCTCCACAAGTACAACCTGCCATGTGCATTTGCATTCCAAAAGCAAATTACTTATATGCACATCTTCAGGGGGAGCCCTTACAACTTATGAAGACAATTCCTTATCCTTCACAATTTCACATATTATATTCCCCGTTGAAAACTTCAACTAGTTTGTCATCAATCACCAAAAATGGGGAGATTATAAGTGCATCTAGTGCCACCCCTAGTTGGTTTTGGAGTATTGACGACAAACCTAGTTGAGGGACTAATGTGTTTGTGAGAATTGCAGGATAACACAGGTAGAAGTCCCTCATTGATTCGGTTTTCCTACCAGAGATGACCCCTAAAAATGTATGAAGACATTGAAGTCAAAGGTGGTATGTGAAGACATTCACATTGAAGACTATGACAAGAGAATACATCGCATGAAGACTATGGAGCGCGAAGACTTAGATCTTTCGTAGTTCTTTTTCTTCTTTGTTGAGTCATAGGAACCACCGTACTGTTAAGTGGGGTCCAAGAGAACCAGTCAGAATGACTGAAGTGATGCTTAACCAAAATTCTATGTCTTCGAGTGAAGACTATGAGAGCGAATCTTGTCCAGAGTTGGACAAGTCAGCTTTTCTTGTAGCCCAAGTAAAGTTGCCGTGTGTGTTTGATATCTGACCGTTGGAATATGCGTCAGTTCCTTAGTGACTCAGGGTCATTTCGGACAAATCAGGTCGGGTTGCCTAGTGGCTATAAATAGCCCACCCCCTACAACCATAAACGGTTGGCTACTCAGAGTTAAAGTACGGCTGTTGTCGTTTGAAAGCAACCCACCTCGAAGCCTTTGAGAGAGAATTCCTTGCGAGGATAAAGTCCTAACCACCCAGAGCCAAAGAGTGTTAGGCATCACTTAAGTCGTCATGTCTGTGTGATCTGAAGACTTATTACACTTGAGGACTGTGAATCCTCCAGCCGGTTAGGCGTCGCGTTCTGAGCATCCAAGAGTCATTGTGGATCGCCGGTGAACGAAGTCTGTGAAGGTTTGGGAGTCTACCTTGAAGACTTACCAGAGTGATTGGGCGAGGTCTGCGTGACCTTAGCTCAAGGGGAATATGGTGAGGACTAAGGGTTCTGAGCTGCGTGTTCAGGACTGGGTGTCCGGGACTGTGTGTCCTCATGTTTAAATACCTAGCTGCCCTAACCAGACGTACAGTTGTCATAACAACTGGAACTGGTCCAACAAATCATTGTCTTCAACGAGTCACTGGTTTCATCCTTCCCTTCCCTTTACTTACTGTTGGTCCTTGTGAAGTCACTGCATGATTGCATTATCTTTTGTCTTCACTGGGTGACTGCTTGTTCTGATTGGCTTCACAATATCTTCCTACCTGATCCCTACTGCCTAGCTGCTCTTATTATTGTGCTTTCACTTCGTTGATTACCTGACTAAGGTTTGCCTAGTGTAGTCTACCTTCCGCTGCGTGGTAATAGGTTTACTTCTATCGTTTGTCTTCGAAACTTCCCTGTTTAGAAGACTTTCATAAAAATCGCCTATTCACCCCCCCCCTCTAGTCGATCACTAGCACTTTCACTTTATGATGCACCACCTTTGGCCCTGCCACAAGTGAGTATGTTTCTCCTTTTCTTTGTCGGGTTTATCATACATCCCTTGCTTGTAAAGTACGGATACCTAGGCTCGATGCTCACGGACGGTCGATGATGGACCTCACCATCCTGACCGAGTGACAGGTTGGACGTACAACTAGCAAGACATAGAAGCAATGGCATAGCAAAGTCGGTAATGACCGCGATAAGTGGAGGAAGGAGTTCTTTGTGAAGTCTATGCAGTCATAACAATACTGATGGAACACAACAAGCTAAGATGTAAGCTACTATTCAAGATGCCCAAACGGGACCCCCCCCACACCCACACACACCCACACACATTTATCTTCCACGCTTATCCCTTTGAAATTGTCTCATGTGCAAGGCCTCGCCCGGATCCCCTTTCTTCTCCCTAGACGTTGCCGACCGGAGTAGGAGCAGAGAGGTGATTGGGGGAGATTCCATATATATAGTACTAGGTCTAGGTCGTTTGTCTTCGAGACATTTGGCGTTATGCCAGCTTAGAGCGTGTCACCGCAATATTCAAGATTGTGTGATGGCTTGCGGTGCTCCGCGGCCACGAGATTGAAGGAGTTGGCTGATACAACAACGTTCCCCAAAAATAAGCTCACGTGCATACCTCATATGGAGGTTTTCCTTCTCATGTCTTGTTCCTGGGTCGCCATCAAGGTGTTGGGGACAGAGAAGGGAAGACGATGAGTTTATGCTCTAGTCGATTGGAGATTGATGTTACTTCTCCGATGTTTGTGGTGGAGCAACAACGCCCGCTTGTCAGTCGCATGTTGATTTCCATCGCCCCTCTGGCGAATATTCTGACCGAAGGAAGGTCTGGTGGATCTATGAGGCGACTCCTTTTCTTCCTCCCGACCACTATGCTTAAAGGGAGGCATTGCATCAATGTTGTAGAGGCCACTAATTCTATCTTCGGCAAGCTCGGTCATTGGAGATGCAGTAGTGGCAGTGCTGTAGTTCTAAGTAGTGTCATCCTGTGGCGGCAGGGCTGGATTTGCGCCAGAGCTGTGTTTTGGACTCGTTCGTATTTTTTCGTTCTCTGTTTAGGACACCCCCCCGGCATGCAAATGACATGGCCTGAGATGTTATTTTCTTTTCTTGTTTGAGCTTCGTACTATCACCAACGTTTTTCTTAGTGAAGCTCCCGGTCCAGAGAACTCATATACCATTCAAGAAAAAGGTGGTCATTTGATGCTAGTTGTTTGAAAGGATACAATTCAATGCACATTCACAACGTAGTCTTGTTGGGCATTATATATGCATTCGTTTTCTGCTATATCCTTACTTCGGATATTCATAAACACGTGTATAGTTCGATGTCTTAGCATGAGATAAAAATTATGATCAATTAAGATCTCACACATACTTCCACCATTCAAAAAATATATAAGGTATAGTTTTGTCTTGTAAAGTTCCTCCGTATTTGGTCAAATATGTAAAAATAAAATGTTAATATCTATGATATCATGTTTTATTCCAAAACTAACAAAACTACATTGATGTGGATGCAAATATATTTCAATGTTACTTTATCAAACTTCAAGAAGAGTGACTTAGGGCAAAATTATAATTTCAAAGTGAAGGTGTATATTTGTATACCTTTTTAGAGAGGCACATGTCCGGCCTTAAAATGCGGCCCTTATAAGTTCAGCAAATGTTCGAGGAACATAGAAAAAGAAAAAATAGATAGTACGACACATGGCCACGAGGACCAAGCATAGTGACACAGTGCCCGCAAAGCGACGAAGATAGATATACAACCACTCAAAGCGAGCGACGGGCGGGTAGGCGGCTCCCTAGTTGGCGATGTCCCTCCTCGTAGGTCGTTTTAACTCAATGCATCTTGCACGCAGCCTGGTGATAAGTTGATCCACCTGCGTCTGATCCTTGGGTATCGCCAACAACTTCCATAGCTGCAAAAGCACCACCAACTTGTACATCAAGTCCACCAAATGCGGAAGCAACTTTCCTTCTATAAGCGCTTTATTATGAGTTGTCTGTACCATCCAAGCTAGCGCGCCGAACTTCACCCAAACCAACATACGATCCTTCCCTCTTGATCCCTGGACAAGGCAATAGAAGCCATGAAACCAGACGGATTCCAACCACAACCAACAGCCTCCCTCAGCACACTCCATGCAATTCTAGCCACAATACATAAGAGAATGTGGTCGCAGTTTTAGTCAAGGCCACACCACACACATTTCCATCATCTGCCCCGTGCCTGATAAGACATAATAACCTAGTTACCACTCGATATCCGATTCTTGGCCACCTGCCAAAGAAATATGTTTTTTTTCAGAATCCAGTCCCGCCAAATTCCTTTCATACCACTCATTGGAAAATAAAAAACAATACTTAGCATATAAAACAACGTGTTGAATCTGCACCAGTTTTGCTAAAAGAAAATCATAATGATTTCCTAAAATGAGATAAGCATGATTTCCCTCAAAAGAAGATCACATGCAGAGACCATGCTTGCGTGGTTATTTTTGCAGCAATCAGGTCGTCGAGTTTTTGTAACAATACACTTGAGGCCGAGCTTGCTGCAATCCGGGAAGGAATCTACCTCGCCTTGAGCTGGACGGAGCTCAACTTCATGGTAAAAAATGATTGTGCTGAACCGATCTAGATGATCGAGAAGCCGAGAAAGGACCGGTCGATGCATGCACAATTGCACATCATGTTCTGGAGATTAGATCACTGTTGTCGGTTAGAAAAGGTTAAGCGTGAAGGTAATGTAGCCGGTCATAGCATTGCCTCTCCGGGTACATTGCAAGAGCGAATCAACCTGTGGAGTTGGTTAGGTGGACAGTGGTATCCCCAACCCACTAAGGTTTAAATCCTGGTGCTTGCATTATTCTTGGATTTATTTCAGGATTTCCGACGATGCGCTTTCAGTGGGAGGAGACGTTCCCGTCGACGACGAGGCGCCTACGGTAACTTCGTAAATCTCAAGATGATATGCCGGCTCAGTCTCTCGGAGCTGCTTATATGGGTAGGGTGTGCGTGTGTGCGTTCATAGGGATGAGCGCATGCACATGTATATGAGCGCTTGTGTCTGTATTGATGCTAAAAAAAAAAGAGCGCACTGCTTGTTGGTTGTGTAATACACCGGAGGAAATCACTAGCATCGTGGCTGCCGATTGTCATAACCTTATGCCTTGATGAATAAATATCATTTCCATGAAAAAAATGGAGAAGAAGGTCACAATGATGATCCAACTGGTGGGTACACCTCGCAGGGATTTTGCAAATTCACCCACGAGGTACACATGAACAATGTTCTGAAGTTTTTCAAAAACAAAAAAGTTCAGAAGTTGCTTGTCAAAATTACTGATATAGTCTGTCCAAGCAATTACCCTTTTTGGTGCTAGGTCTACTGATTTTCTAATCGGGGAAGAAGCAGGGGGGAATTGCAAAAGAGAGCTCCACGTTCGCTCGCCCCGTCCGTGAAGAGCCATGGCGGCCGCGGCCACGATCCTCGAGTTGGACCCTTCACACGAGCGCGCCGGCCGCGTCATCGACGACATCGTGCGGCTGGAGAAGAGGATCTTCCCGAAGCACGAGTCGCTGGCGCGCTCGTTCCACGACGAGCTCAAGCGCCGGAACACCGGCCTGATCTACTCGACGTCCGGCGTCGGCGACGACGAGGAGGTCGCCGGCTACGCCATGTACACCTGCGCCACCTCCCTCTGCGCCTCCATCACCAAACTCGCCGGTGAGCCTCCCGCACTGACTTTTATCACCCCGCCCGGTCGAAACTCCGTACTCAGAGTCGCCGCAAGCTTTTGGTCTGAACTTTTGGCGCGTGCGTGCGTGCAGTGAAGGAGAGCTGCCGGAGGCAGGGCCTCGGCGAGGCGCTCCTGCAGGCCGCCGTCGAGAAGTGCCGGAGGAGGCGGGTCCAGCGGGTGTCCCTCCACGTCGACCCGGCGAGGACGGCCGCGGTGGCGCTTTACCGGAAGGCCGGGTTCCAGGTGGACGCCACCATCGAGGGCTACTACTCCGCACAGAGGAATGCTTACCGGATGTACATGGATCTCTAGAAATCATCAGGATCGGAGCATCAAGGCTTCTTCACTCCGCCGATTGTGCTGTTGTTGAGTTCAAATTGTTTTCTTCTTCTTCTGAATTTACATGAGAGTTGAACTTATTTACTGTGAAATGTCTGCGCTTCAAATGGCCCCAAATAACAGTATCTCGGTAAAAATCTGCGGATGTATTACTCATTTATGATGTTGCAGTTTCAGACTAACAGACATTACCAAATGCAAATATTGTTGCTAAGGTCCCTCCTAATGTTCCATCCTGTATAGGTGCTAAGACTGCTATGTAGGCAAAAAAAACTGATGTGACAAGGTAATTAAGACGAGAGAGATGAGGATGGCGATCCAGAAAGAAACAATGCTAAGCGCGAAAAACCTAGGCAATAGACTTAAATGAAACAATCCCATCAATGAATGAAGAATTTTATTTGCAAAATTATTAAATGGATGCTTAGCACCAACAAGTTAAGCGCCTATGTATTGGGGGTTTTAGTTGTTAAAGTTTTCAATATGTTTAGCACTTTATGTAAGTGCCAATGCATTGGAAGTAGTCGGCCAACTTCACTGTAGTATTATCACTTTGCAGCAAGAGAATATGATTTAATGCAACTCCTTATTGTTACTCTCTTTTTTTCGATTTATAGGGCTCAATTTAAAAATTTCACAAACCAAGGTAGATGATGAGTGGTGAAATACTTTTTGTAGTTTGCAAAAGTACCTAACTAATACTCTTGTTTTTCTAAAAAATTATGTTTATGAATGCATTAATTGCAATGCATGCATGCATAAAGTACATGCATTGATCAATTTTCTCTTAATTCTTACATGCAATGATTTAATGCACCTTAGAATCTGAATATGTGATGAGAAACAACCAAATTAAGCCTTATGAAATGGAGAAATTAAAATTTTAAATAATAAGCCCTATAAACCAGAAAGGAGGGAGTATGTCAATTTCACAAGCATTAATTAGTACTCTCTCCTGTCCATATTAATTGTCACAGCTTTAGTACTCCCTCCGTCACAGTTTAAAACACAGTTAAATTTGCGTACGTTTTCACAATAAACAATGTTTAGGGCGCATTGCATTTATTTCTAGTAGCTATTTAGTACTACTTTTATATGCACGCATAGTAAGAATGCTATTTTTTAGTCCATTTCACAACCAATAGATAAGCAACTAGGTCCTAGAGAATTTTCAAGCGCGCCTTCTAAACCGTGACGGAGGGAGTAGTACAACTTTAGTAATATAATTTTATAGCATGAAAATTACAGATGCAAACTGCGAAGAAAAATCTTAAGAAACAAGTACCAGCTTCAGTGCTCAAACCTGAAGACAGTTATACAAAGGGGGGAAACATGGAAGGATATTAAACAGCACCGCCTCCATTTGGGGCCAGCTACAGTTCTCTATTAACAGAGCCATGTGAGATATATACAAACTGGCTGGATATGCTTAGCTTAAGCATGCAGGTACGCACTAAATAAGATCTAAAGCACAAACAAAAGGTTTGCGACTACAAATGCGACAGTTCAGGCACTTCGAAGGGCTTGGGTACAGGCATGGAAACCAGAGAGCTTGGGGGAGCTTCCCAAATAGATTAAAAGGAGCTGGGCACTTGGCTGAGGACCTTGATAAGGGGAGTGCCGCACCATTCATTTTATGTGGGAATCGTAGACACTGAAGATGACATCAGGCACGATCAGAGGGAGCTTGTTTATGTACATGAACAGCCGTCTGAGGTTCTCTCTTGATACCGTCTCCATGTCGACCACGTCGTCGTCCTCGACGTAAATCCACAAGTCACCAGGGTCAGTCTTCTTCAAGTTGTCGCGGCAGAATGGGCAGGACTGTGACCTCGAGTTCCTGCAATATACAATAATTTTTCTGTTAAAACATTGTTTTGGAACAACAAACAGACGTTGTAACGGTCGTAACTACATGGCAGCTCCAGAAGTATAGGAGAACATTCCATGTTATGCTGCCAGATAAGCTGTTCATGGGCTGCAAGAAAAGAAAATAGATCATATCTATTGTAGGAACACCACGTGGAAGTTGTTAAACAACTGATACAGTAAACACATGAATCACCACATGGCACTATAAGCGTTTTCAAAAACATGAAACTACGTTGATCTGCAGAACCCACACAGCGTCTAACTAGTGAATGGCCAGCTAAAGTAAATGTAAGTACGACCTAAGCCTACACTATCATATCCCTAATTAATTGACAAAGCACACTGTCTGGATTACACAGATGGTGCACAAAAAGCATGTACACAAACTGGACCAAAAACTAATAGAACAGTCAGTGCTCAATAAAATACATAGTTATGTTGTTCAGAGCAAAGAACAACAGAATACAGTTCAGGGAAGTCTCAAGTCGTCAGTCAATGCATTTTTAGACTATCCGCAGTTTGCAAATTGGACGTCCACTTTGTAGGGTGTTGCTCATTTCAGGAATGTATGATGGAACCCATAGTAATGGAGATACATAACAAAAATTGCTGCATCATTCAGAAAGTACTATTCCTGTTCTGTTTAGCCACTCGAAATCAAAATGATGCCATATTTAGAAGGCTTGATATTGTGTATAAGGCTATAAGAACAGGAATGTGGAGAAGCAACCTGAAAATGAGGCATAAGCTTATCCACAAGTCAACGCTATAAACAGCTCCACATTTGGTTTTGTGGGGTGTAAACTTCCATTATTCTCAAGAGACATCCATGCGACAGAAGGATAATAGGGAGTGTAGCCAACATACATAACACGAGGCACTAGAGAGAGGCGAAAACCTATCTATAAAGCCACATTATCAACGCCTCAATGTTTGGTAGGGTGTGGGAGGGTTATACGCCACTGAAATGCAATCACACGAAACGCATGGGGAGAAGCTGAAAGTTTGTGCATACCAGTCCTGATAGCATCTGAGACACATCGCATGTGTGCAGTTGGGCAACACAACTTTGCTGTTCATCTCCATGCAGATCCCACATTCCTCCTCCCTCTCAGCATCAACATCAGATAAGCTGCTTGTTTCGTCTTCATCTCTCCTTCTGTACCTCTCCATACACACGGCCTTCTGCTTCTTGTCCTCCATATCAGTGATCCCTCTTTGCAGTTGCAGCAAAGAAGGAAATATTACAGCTGTATAACAATTCCAGTCAATAAAACAGTACAATCAGTATACAAGCAGCATAGTCAGACCTTCGGCTAAAGTAACAAGGAACTCATCTCATACCATAGAATTCCTTGATGCTGGCTTTCCTCTCATGGGTCGACATGGTGGTTGTGCCATCGACGTAGACCTGCAGGACGAGCTACAATCTCATTAAAGCACGAGCAGCGAACCAACAGCCATGATGAGGTTGAACAAGCAACGGAACCTTGTATATGAGGATCCTCATCAATCCGAGAGCCCCAGCGAGGCTGCAGTCCGTCCACTGCACCAGGAAGAGGAATATGTGCGCGGCGGGGCTAAACGACAGCCGCATCTGCAGGCACGCCCCATCGTACTCCCGCGGAAATTCAGTCGCCCTGCACGTCAGATAGATCACTTGAGGTCAGAGATCCCACTCCCTTGCCCTGAATCGCACTAGCTGCCTTATCCTCCCCCTTTTCGTCTAAAGGATTAGCATAATTTAGAACGCAAACACATGGGGCAGAGTGTTTTAATATGACATGGGGAACACATGTGATCTCTTCCTCCTCCCGCTGCTGATCTGCCACCATTCCACCGCCCGTGGGCACACGGATAATGATAATAATGCCAGTCTAAATGACTGCCATGCCAGACCAACCCCCGCTATGAATTCCGCCTGAGGAACCGGAGGCGCCGACGCGCGGTTCACCCACCCACCCACCCACCGATCGGTCGGTCGGTCGATCGATCTCGCAGGCCGCATTGCTCGGTCGCGGCGGACGCTCGAGGCGTCCCACGAGCCCCACGGAAACCCATGGGCCGATCCCTCTCACCGAGGAAGGGGAGAGCGGGCGGCGAGCAGGCAAATTTGGGGCGAAATTCGGAGACGGGGCGTCGGAATCGGGGGCGCTTACAGGGTGTTGGCGTGCTGGATGTCAGCTTCGAGCACCTTGAGGGAGTCCCTGTACGCCTTCCGCATCCTCCTCCTCCGCCGCCGCCCTCGCCCTTCTCATCCAACCCCGGCGCACGCGCCACGCAGCTAGCCCTCGCCTGCGGAGCCCCCTCCCTCCTCGATCGCGCTGTGGAGCCCTCGCGGCGGCTAGGCGACTGCGGCCCGCGATTGCATTCGGGATCCCTGGCCTGGCCTCGGGGTGGGCGTCGGGGGAGGGAGGGAGGAGTGGTGGTCTTTGAAGAGGAGGAGAGGGGGGAGGGGGGAGGGGGGAAGGAATGGGGAGGCGAGTGTGCCGTGCGTGCGTGCCGGATGCGCGGACTGGGGGGAGGAGGGAGGAGGAGCGCGCGCCGGGGCGGGGGCGGGGCGGCGACACGTGTGGCGCGGCGGGTGTGGATGCGTCGGGAAGCGTGAGGGAGGTGGAGCCGGGCCCGTGGTAAGAGGCGCGTGTACAGGGAACCGACGACAAGGCTGCGGAGGAACAACGTGAGGTGCCGCTCGATCGGGTCGATGTGTTATCGCTATCGCTTAACCGCCTCTCCGGCCGGATTGGATTTACTACCTGCGTTGCGGGCAGATGCTCCGTACCAGTGTGTAGAATACAGCCGTGTCTGGGATCGTGTATCTGGTTACGCAGTCGCTCTCGTTAGGTACGCAAAGCTCCAATACTCTCGTACTGGCTAGGCAATTCTTTCCGCTACACTCTCGAACGTGTGTAGAAAAGTATAATAAGATGATGTAGCGAGGATGTAAGATTTTAAATATTGTATATCTTTAATAAGTTAAAAAAAGGAAAAATGGGCTATTGATTTACAGCGGGCTGCAACACATGCTTCTAGACCCCGTGTGAGAGAATGAGATGTGTCATGTATCAACAAAGTACTCCCTCAGTCTCGGCGCATTATAGGCATCTAATGAAAAATAAATAATCCCAAAACGCTAAAGTGTGAAACAGTAGTACTAGTTGTGTGTATATCTCTTAGGGCAACTCCAATGCAACTAAAATGAACCTCACCAAATGTCACGGATAGACAAAATCATAATCCCAGAAGTTGAGTGCATTCACAAGTCGCGTTGTGGTTGTTTGACTTCCTCTTGTTTTTCTTTCCAGACCCTAGACAGTCAGGACAAACTCTCCTCTCCAGACTTCATCGGTTAATCTATGAATTCGCCTCCCATCTGCCTGCCGCTCCAGCGGCCGGGGAAGGGGAGAAGAATCTCGGCACCTCCGCTACGATTAGTAGTTTAGGTTAGGGTTTTTAGTCCTCGCAGGTGCGGCGCTCGAGAAGAAGCACTTCTTTTTCGAGTTTGTTTTTCAGGCTTCGATCCTTCTCGAGTTCGTCTGTCTAGACGTAGTTAATAGAGGTCCGACGTAGATTCCTGTCGTCTTCTTGGGATACTGAGGTTACGGTTACTCGTCATGTGGTGAGATTTTGTGTCAGCTGTTTCAGATCAATGCAAGGGTTCAACGGCGACGACTGCGGCTACAGGGCATTGGTCCTTAGGGGCACGTGCACGAAGACTTCCTGACTGTCATTGCAAGGTCAAGTCGGCCCTGGTAGTGGAGCAGCGATAGTGGCGCGTCAGCAGCTCGTTCTGATGGCAATAGTGACCATCCATGGTTTCGGAATCTCAATGTAATTTTTATTATATTTAAGATGCTTTATACTTTCGAT
The DNA here is from genome assembly GCF_018294505.1 of Triticum aestivum. Classification (NCBI taxonomy): domain Eukaryota; kingdom Viridiplantae; phylum Streptophyta; class Magnoliopsida; order Poales; family Poaceae; genus Triticum; species Triticum aestivum. Next base: position 303,622,566 of record NC_057794.1, read on the forward strand.
GAACTTTTATAATAGGTCTGATGCTTTTCTGAAACAAATTGTCACGGATAGGGGCGGAGACCATTCAACGACATACATCAAATGTCCGTCAGGCGCCCGTGATAACTTCGTCAATCTAAAAATGCGATGTCGTGTCTTAAAGGTGAATATGGGGATAGAATGTGTATGCGTACACCCATAGGGGTGAGCATATGTGCGTGTGTATGAGAATCTATGATTGTACCGTGTTAAAGAAAATGTCCCCCAGGCCCGGTCTCCTCCATTTGACATACACATTTAGATCAATATCAATTTAAGTACAAATATTATAATTCCAAACATGTGCAATCACGAAAAAAGCATCAGATGTTCAATTAGTTTTTAATACAAGTCGTTCATAAAAGTTGCCAATAAGGTTGTTAGTTCCAAAGACCTCCTTCTCGGCTCACAGTTAGGTTGTCTGTGAAAAGACCTCACTCTTCGGCTTGTCCGGCCTCTTCCGGTTTCGCCAAGCGCTTCAATATGCCCGCGAGGTAGGCTTGGACAATCTTCGCCACGTCAGGATCCATGTCCGGCGTCTTCATGAACACCATTTTGGAGTCCGCCGAAGAGGCCTTGATCTCAAACATTTTCTCTTGGAGCTTTAACTTGTCTTGCATCTCCATGAAGGTGACAAACCTCTTCGCTTTCTTTCTCTCTTTCACCTCATTGCACATGACACATGCCTCCACCTTCGTTGTCATGATGACCTCAAACTTTTTCATCATCTTGGCTTCTCGCTTCTCCTTCTCCTCCCACTTCTTCACTGGTTCCTAACCACCATGTTGGCTGAAGGAAGCCCGTTTTGTGTTGGAATAGTTGGATCAACACCTTTTTCTTTGTGGAGCATTGCGGTCTTGACGGAATTGGAAATAGCAACGAGCCAATTGATTTTCCCATTCAACTTCAATAAGCAAAGCATATAGATGAAGTGCTTCGTCCCCATCCTATTAACCTAGAGCCCTGTGCCAGTTTCTGTTTTTTTTCCTTGTTTTTGAGTTTTACAGAAAAGGAATATCAAACGGAGTCCAAACAAGCTGAAAATTTACGTTGATTTTTTATGGACTAGAAGAAGCCCGCGGAGTGTCGGAGATGGATCAGAGGAGTCCCGAGGCAACCACAAGGGTGGAAGGCGCCCCCCAGGGCGCACCCCCTGCCTTATGGGTCCCTCGGGAACCCCCCTCTGACGTGAGACCGACGCCAAAAAATCCTATAAATCACGAAACCCCTAGAAAGAAATCTAGATCGGGAGTTCCGCCGCCGCAAGCCTCTGTAGCCACGAAAAACCAATCGGGAGCCCGTTCCGGCACCCTGCCGGAGGGGGAACCATCACCAAAGGCCATCTTCATCATCCCGGCGGTCTCCATGACGAGGAGGGAGTAGTTCACCCTCGGGGCTGAGGGTATGTACCAGTAGCTATTTGTTTGATCTATCTCTCTCCTGTTCTTGATTTGGCACGATCTTGATGTATCTCGAGCTTTGTTACTATAGTTGAATCATATGGTGTTTCTTCCCCTCTACCTTCTTGTGATGAATTGATTTTTAACTTTGAGGTTTCACTATTATCGGATTGAATACTATTATGGATTTGAGAACACTTGATGTATGTCTTGCGTGGGATACCCGCGGTGACAATGGGGTGTTCTATTGATTCACTTGATGTATGTTTTGGCACTCAACTCGCGGATTCCCGAGGTGACATTGGGATAATCCATGCATAGGGGTTGATGCACGTTTTCGTCCTTGTTTCTCTGGTAGGAATATGGGGGCACTCTTTGAGGTTCTTTGTGTTGGATTGAATATTATGAATATGAGGTTGTTTGATGCATATCGTATAATTGACTCATGGATACTTGTGGTGACATTGGAGTATCTAGGTGACATTAGGGTTGATTGATGTGTGTCATATGGTGTTATTTTACTACGAACTCTAGGGCTGTTTGTGACACTTATAGGAATAGCTCAATGGATTGATCGGAAAAAATAACTTTGAGGTGGTTTCATACCCTACAAGAAATTTCATCTTCTGTTCTCCGCGATAAATTTTTTGGAGTGATTCTTTGTCGCACATTGAGGGATTGCCATATGATTTAGTTATGTTATCATTGTTGAGAGAACTTGCACTAGTGAAACTATGAACCCTAGGCCTTGTTTCCAAGCATTGCAATACCATTTTTGCTCACTTTTATTACTAGTTACCTTGCTGTTTTTATATTTTCAGATTACAAAAACCTATATCTACCATCCATATTACGCTCGTATCATCATCTCTTCGCCGAACTAGTGCACCTATACAATTTACCATTGTATTGGGTGTGTTGAGGACACAAGAGACTCTTTGTTATTTGATTGCAGGGTTGTTTGAGAGAGACCATCTTCATCCTACGCCCCCACGGATTGATAAATCTTAGGTCATCCACTTGATAAAAATTTGCTACTGTCCTACAAAACTCTGCGCTTGGAGGCCCAACACGAGCCTACAATAAGAAGGTTGTGTAGTAGACATCATTCATCAACAATAGCTCATTGAGCTTGGAGAAATCCAAATGCACCTCCACATCCTTCTTAGCACCTTCTTGCATTTAGGAAAAGACATAACTTTTACCTTCTGGATCAGAGACAGTCTTCGTAATTGTACCCCTGTGAGGATATATATATATCTCTTTGAGGATAGATATCATCGGTAAGGTAGTACCCATGGTGTAGTCATTCCCATTGATGGCGTAGTTGCCCTCAAAAGCATTCTCATTATAAAGTCTTTGCAAACAACTGTGATTGATGAAGCGTGCTGATGTTGTCGTGGGGCCCTTACATGACAAAGAAAGAGTGTCAAATCCATAGGCCATTGAAATAAATATGCCCTAGAGGCAATAATAAAGTTGTTATTTATATTTCCTTATATCATGATAAATGTTCATTATTCATGCTAGAATTGTATTAACCAGAAACTTAGTACATGTGTGAATACATAGACAAACAGAGTGTCCCTAGTATGCCTCTACTTGACTAGATCGTTAATCAAATGTGGTTAAGTTTCCTAGCCATAGACATGTGTTGTCATTTGATGAACGGGATCACATCATTAGAGAATGATATGATGGACAAGACCCATCCGTTAGCTTAGCATAATGATCGTTAGTTTTTCTGCTATTGCTTTCTTCATGACTTATACATGTTCCTCAGACTATGAGATCATGCAACTCTCGAATACTGAAGGAACACCTTGTGTGCTATCAAACCTCACAACGTAACTGGGTGATTATAAAGATGCTCTACAGGTGTCTCCGATGATGTTTGTTGAGTTGGCATAGATCAAGATTAGGATTTGTCACTCCGTGTATCGGAGAGGTATCTTTGGGCCCTCTCTATAATGCACATCACTATGACCCTTGCAAGCAATGTGTCTAATGAGTTAGCCATGGGATGATGCATTGCGGAATGAGTAAATAGACTTGCCGATGACGAGATTGAGCTAGGTATGATGATACCGACGATCAAATCTCGGGCAAGTAACATACCGATGACAAAGGGAACAACGTATGTTGTTATGCGGTTTGACCGATAAAGATCTTGTTGGGGAACGTAGAAATTTCAAAAAAATTCCTACGCACACGCAAGATCATGGTGATGCATAGCAACAAGAGGGGAGAGTGTTGTCCACGTACCCTCGTAGACCGAAAGCAGAAGCATTAGCAGAACGCGGTTGATGTAGTCGTACGTCTTCACGATCCGACCGATCAAGTACCGAACGTACGACACCTCCGAGTTCAGCACACGTTCAGCCCGATGACGTCCCTCGAACTCCGATCTAGCCGAGTGTTGAGGGAGAGTTTCGTCAGCACGACGGCGTGGTGACGATGATGATGTTCTACCGACGCAGGGCTTCGCCTAAGCACCGCTACAGTATTATCGAGGTGGACTATGGTGGAGGGGGGCACCGCACATGGCTAAAAGATCAAACGATCAATTATTGTGTCTTGGGGTGCCCCTGCCCCTGTATATAAAGGAGTAAGGGAGGAGGCCGGCCTTAGGAGGGGCGCGCCAAGGGAGTAGGATTCCTACTCCTAGTAGGAGTAGGTTTCCTCCTTTCCTAGTCCAACTAGGATAAGGGGGGAAAGGAGGGGAGTGGAGAAGGAAGGGAGAGGGGGGCCGCGCCCCAAACCCCTTGTCCAATTCAGACTGGGCTTGGGAGGGGCGCGCGCCACCTCTTGGCTGCTGCCTCTCCTTCCACCTAAGGCCCATTAAGGCCCAATACTACTTCCCCGTATTCCCGTAACTCCCCGGGACTCCGAAAAATACCCGAATCACACGGAACCTTTCTGATGTCCAAATATAATCGTCCAATATATTGATCTTTATGTCTCGACCATTTTGAGACTCCTCATCATGTCCCCGATCTCATCCGGGACTCCGAACTACCTTCGGTACATCAAATCACATAACTCATAATACAAATCGTCACCGAAACTTTAAGCGTGCAGACCCTACGGGTTCGAGAACTATGTAGACATGACCGAGACATGTCTCCAGTCAATAACCAATAGCGGAACCTGGATGCTCATATTGGTTCCTACATATTCTACGAAGATCTTTATCGGTCAAACCGCATAACAACATACGTTGTTCCCTTTGTCATCGGTATGTTACTTGCCCGAGATTCGATCGTCGGTATCTCAATACCTAGTTCAATCTCGTTGCCGGTAAGTCTCTTTACTCGTTTCGTAATACATCATCCCACAACTAACTCATTAGTTGCAATGCTTGCAAGGCTTAAGTGATGTGCATTACCGAGAGGGCCCAGAGATACATCTCCGACAATCGGAGTGACAAATCCTAATCTCGAAATACGCCAACCCAACAAGTACCTTTGAAGACACCTGTAGAGCACCTTTATAATCACCCAGTTACGTTGTGATGTTTTGTAGCACACAAAGTGTTCCTCTGATAAACGGGAGTTGCATAATCTCATAGTCATAGGAACATGTATAAGTCATGAAGAAAGCAATAGCAACATACTAAACGATTGGGTGCTAAGCTAACGGAATGGGTCAAGTCAATCACATCATTCTCCTAATGATGTGATCCCGTTAATCAAATGACAACCCATGTCAATGGCTAGGAAACTTAACCATCTTTGATCAACGAGCTAGTCAAGTAGAGGCATACTAGTGACATTCTGTTTGTCTATGTATTCACGCATGTATTATGTTTCCGGTTAATACAATTCTAGCATGAATAATAAACATTTATCATGATATAAGGAAATAAATAATAACTTTATTATTGCCTCTAGGGCATGTTTCCTTCAGTCTCCCACTTGCACTAGAGTCAATAATCTAGTTCACATCGCCATGTGATTTAATACCAATAGTTCACATCACCATGTGATTAACACCCATAGTTCACATCAACATGTGACCAACACCCAAAGGGTTTACTAGAGTCAATAATCTAGTTCACATCGCTATGTGATTAACACCCAAAGAGTACTAAGGTGTGATCATGTTTTGCTTGTGAGAGAAGTTTAGTCAATGGGTGTGCCACATTCAGATCCGTAAGTATTTTGCAAATTTCTATGTCAACAATGCTCTGCACGGAGCTACTCTAGCTAATTGCTCCCACTTTCAATATGTATCCAGATTGAGATTTAGAGTCATCTGGATCAGTGTCAAAATTTGCATCGACGTAACCCTTTATGACGAACCTTTTTTGTCACCTCCATAATCGAGAAACATATCCTTATTCCACTAAGGATAATTTTGACCGCTGTCCAATGATCTACTCCTAGATCACTATTGTACTCCCTTGCCAAGAAGAGTGTAGGGTATACAGTAGATCTAGTACACAGCATGGCATATTTTATAGAACCTATGGCCAAGGCATAGGGAATGACTTTCATTCTCTTTCTATCTTCTGCCGTGGCCGGGCTTTGAGTCTTACTCAGTTTCACACCTTGTAACACAGGCAAGAACTCTTTCTTTGACTGTTCCATTTTGAACTACTTCAAAATCTTGTCAAGGTATGTACTCATTGAAAAACTTATGAAGCGTCTTGATCTATCTCTATAGATGTTGATGCTCAATATGTAAGCAGCTTCACTAAGGTCTTTCTTTAAAAAACTCCTTTCAACACTCCTTTATGATTTGCAGAATAATTCTACATTATATCCGATCAACAATATGTCATTCGCATATACTTATCAGAAATGTTGCAGTGCTCCCACTCACTTTCTTGTAAATACAGGCTTCACTATAAGTCTGCATAAAACTATATGCTTTGATCAACTTATCAAAGCGTATATTCCAACTCCGAGATGCTTGCACCAGTCCATAGATGGATCGCTGGAGCTTGCATATTTTGTTAGCACCTTTAGGACTGACAAAACTTTCTTGTTGCATCATATACAACTCTTCTTTAATAAATCCATTAAGGAATGTAGTTTTTGTTTATCCATTTGCCAGATTTCATAAAATGTGGCAATTTCTAACGTGATTCGGACAAACTTAAGCATAGATACGAGTGAGAAACTCTCATCGTAGTCAACACCTTGAACTTGTTGAAAACCTTTTGCGACAATTCTAGCTTTGTAGATAGTAACACTACTATCATCGTCCGTCTTCCTATTGAAGATCCGTTTAATCTCAATGGCTCACCGATCTTTGGGCAAGTCAATCAAAGTCCATACTTTGTTCTTATACATGGATCTCATCTCAGATTTCATGGCCTCAAGCCATTCGCGGAATCTGGGCTCATCATCGCTTCCTCATAGTTTGTAGGTTCGTCATGGTCAAGTAACATGACATCCAGAACAGGATTACCGTACCACTCTGGTGCATATTTCACTCTGGTTTACCTTCGAGGTTCGATAGTAACTTGATCTAAAGTTACATGATCATCATCATTAGCTTCCTCACTAATTGGTGTAGTAGTCACAGGAACATATTTCTATGATGAACTACTTTCCAATAAGGGAGCAGGTACAGTTACCTCATCAAGTTCTACTTTCCTCCCACTTACTTCTTTCGAGAGAAACTCCTTCTCTAGAAAGGATCCATTCTCAGCAACAAATATCTTGCCTTCGGATCTGTGATAGAAGGTGTACCCAACAGTTACTTTTGGGTATCCTATGAAGATGCACTTCTCCGACTTGGGTTTGAGCTTATCAAGATGAAACTTTTTCACATAAGCATCGCAACCCCAAACTTTAAGAAACGACAACTTTGGTTTCTTGCCAAACCACAGTTCATACGGTGTCGTCTCAATGGATTTAGATGGTGCCCTATTTAACGTGAATGTAGTTGTCTCTAATGCATAACCCCAAAATGATAGTGGTAAATTGGTAAGAGACATCATAGATCGCACCATATCTAATAAAGTACGGTTACGACGTTCGGACACACCATTACACTGTGGTGTTCCTGGTGGCGTGAGTAGTGAAACTATTTCACATTGTTTTAACTGAAGGCCAAACTCGTAACTCAAATATTTTTCTTCTACGATCATATTGTAGAAACTTTTATTTTTGTTACAATGATTCTCCACTTCACTCTGAAATTCTTTGAACTTTTCAAATGTTTCAGACTTGTGTTTCATCAAGTAGATATACTCATATCTGCTCAAATCATCTGTGAAGATCAGAAAATAATGATACCTGCCGCGAGCCTCAATATTCATCGGACCACACACATCTGTATGTATGATTTCCAACAAATCTGTTGCTCGTTCCATAGTTCCGGAGAACGGCGTTTTAGTCATCTTGCCCATGAGGCACAGTTCACAAGTACCAAATGATTCATAATCAAGTGGTTCCAAAAGTCCATCAGTATGGAGTTTCCTCATGCGCTTTATACCGATATGACCTAAACGGCAGTGCCACAAATAATTTGCACTATCATTATTAACTTTGCATCTTTTGGCTTTAATATTATGAAAATATGTATCACCACGATCGAGATCCAACAAACCATTTTCATTGGGTGTATGACCATAGAAGGTTTTATTCATGTAAACAGAACAACAATTATTCTCTAACTTACATGAATAACCGTATTGCAATAAACATGATCCAATCATATTCATGCTCAACGCAAACACTAAATAATATTTATTTTAGGTTTAACACTAATCTCGAAAGTATAGGGAGTGTGCGATGATGATCATATCAATCTTGGAACCATTTCCAATACACATTGTCACTTCACCCTTAACTAGTCTCTGTTCATTCTGCAACTCCCGTTTCGAGTTACTATTCTTAGCAACTAAAATAGTATCAAATACCGAGGGGTTGCTATAAACACTAGTAAAGTACACATCAATAACATGTATATCTAATATACCTTTGTTCACCTCGCCATCCTTCTTATCCGCCAAATACTTGGGGCAGTTCCGCTTCTAGTGACCAGTCCCTTTGCAGTAGAAGCACTCTGTCTCAGGCTTAGGTCCAGACTTGGGCTTCTTCACTTGAGCAGCAACTTGCTTGCCGTTCTTCTTGAAGTTCCCCTTCTTCCCTTTGCCCTTTTCATGAAACTAGTGGTCTTTGTCAACCATCAACACTTGATGCTTTTCTTGATTTCTACCTTTGTCGATTTCAGCATCACGAAGAGCTTGGGAATTACTTTTGTCATCCCTTGCATATTATAGTTCATCACTAAGTTCTAGTAACTCGGTGATAGTGACTAGAGAACTTTGTCAATTACTCTCTTATCTGGAAGATTAACTCCCACTTGATTCAAGCAATTGTAGTACTCAGACAATCTGAGCACATGCTCACTAGTTGAGCTATTCTCCTCCATCTTGTAGGCAAAGTACTGTCAGAGGTCTCATACCTCTCGACACGGGCATGAGTATGAAATACCAATTTCAACTCTTGGAACATCTTATATGCTCCATGGTGTTCAAAACGTCTTTGAAGCCCCGATTCTAAGCTGTTAAGCATGGTGCACTAAACTATCAAGTAGTCATCATATTGAGCTAGCCAAACATTCATAACGTCTGCATCTGCTCCTGCAATAGGTCTGTCACCTAGCGGAGCATCAAGGACATAATTCTTCTGTGCAGCAATGAGGATAAACCTCAGATCACGGATCCAATCCGCATCATTGCTACTAACATCTTTCAACTTAATTTTCTCTAGGAACATATCAAAAATAAAACAGGGGAGCTAAACGCGAGCTATTGATCTACAACATAGATATGCTAATACTACCAGGACTAAGTCCATGATAAATTTAAGTTCAATTAATCATATTACTTAAAAACTCCCACTTAGATAGACATCCCTCTAATCCTCTAAGTGATCACGTGATCCATATCAACTAAACCATGTCCGATCATCACGTGAGATGGAGTAGTTTCAATGGTGAACACTATGTTGATCATATCTACTATATGATTCACGCTCGACCTTTCGGTCTCAGTGTTCCGAGGCCATATCTGTTATATGCTAGGCTCGTCAAGTTTAACCTGAGTATTCCGCATGTGCATCTGTTTTGCACCCGTTGTATTTGAATGTAGAGCCTATCACACCCGATCATCACGTGGTGTCTCAGCACGAAGAACTTTCGCAACGGTGCATACTCAGGGAGAACACTTGTACCTTGATAATTAGTGAGAGATCATCTTATAAAGCTACCGTCGAACTAAGCAAAATAAGATGTATAAAAGATAAACACCACATGCAATCAAAAAATGTGACATGATATGGCCATCATCATCTTATGCCTTTGATCTCCATCTCCAAAGCATCGTTATGATCTCCATCGTCACCGGCGCGACACTTTGATCTCCATCGTAGCATCGTTGTCGTCTCGCCAATCTTATGCTTCTACGACTATCGCTATCGCTTAGTGATAAAGCAAAGCATTATAGGGCGATTGCATTGCATACAATAAAGCGACAACCATATGGCTCCTACCAGTTGTCGAAAACTCGGTTACAAAACATGATCATCTCATATAATAAAATTTAGCATCATGTCTTGACCATATCACATCACAACATGCCCTGCAAAAACAAGTTAGACGTCCTCTACTTTGCTGTTGCAAATTTTACGTGGCTGCTACGGGCTTAGCAAGAACCGTTCTTACCTACGCATCAAAACCACAATGATAATTTGTCAAATTGGTGCTATTTTAACCTTCGCAAGGACCGGGCGTAGCCACACTCAGTTCAACTAAAGTTGGAGAAACTGACACCCGCCAGCCACCTGTGTGCAAAGCACGTCGGTAGAACCAGTCTCGCATAAGCGTACGCGTAATGTCGGTCCGGGCCGCTTCATCCAACAATACCACTGAGCCAAAGTATGACATGCTGGTAAGCAGTATGACTTATATCGCCCACAACTCACTTGTGTTCTACTCGTGCATATGACATCTACGCATAAAACCTGGCCCTGATACCACTGTTGGGGAACGTAGTAATTTCAAAAAAAATTCTACGCACACGCAAGATCATGGTGATGCATAGCAACGAGAGGGGAGAGTGTTGTCCACGTACCCTCATAGACCGAAAGCGGAAGCGTTAGCACAACGCGGTTGATGTAGTCGTACGTCTTCACGATCCAACCGATCAAGTATCGATTGTACGACACCTCCGAGTTTAGCACACGTTCAGCCTGATGACGTCCCTCGAACTCCGATCTAGCCGAGTGTTGAGGGAGAGTTTCGTCGGCACGACGGCGTGGTCACGATGATGATGTTCTACCGACGCAGGGCTTCGCCTAAGCACCGCTACAGTATTATCAAACTGGAGTATGGTGGAGGGGGGCACCGCACATGGCTAAAAGATCAAACCATCAATTTGTTGTGTCTTGGGGTGCCCACTGCCCCCGTATATAAAGGAGCAAGGGAGGAGGAGGCCGGCCCTAGAAGGGGCGCGCCAAGGGAGTAGGATTCTTACTCCTAGTAGGAGTAGGTTTCCTCCTTTCCTAGTCCAACTAGGAGAAGGGGGGGAAGGAGGGGAGTGGAGAAGGAAGGGAGAGGGGGGCCGCACCCCAAACCCCTTGTCCAATTCGGACTGGGCTTGGGAGGGGCGCGCGCCACCTCCTGGCTGCTGCCTCTCCTTCCCACTAAGGCCCATTAAGGCCCAATACTCCTTCCCCGTATTCCCGTAACTCCCCGGGACTCCGAAAAATACCCGAATCACTCAGAACCTTTCCGATGTTCAAATATAGTCGTCCAATATATCAATCTTTACGTCTCGACCATTTCGAGACTCCTCGTCATGTCCCCGATCTCATCCAGGACTCCGAACTACTTTAGGTACATCAAATCACATAACTCATAATACAAATCGTCACCGAAACTTTAAGCGTGTGGACCCTACGAGTTCGAGAACTATGTAGACATGACCGAGACATGTCTCCGGTCAATAACCAATAGCGGAACCTGGATGCTCATATTGGTTCCTACATATTCTACGAAGATATTTATCGGTCAAACCGCATAAAAACATACGTTGTTCTCTTTGTCATCGGTATGTTACTTGCCCGAGATTCGATCGTCGGTATCTCAATACCTAGTTCAATCTCGTTACCGGCAAGTCTCTTTACTCGTTCCGTAATACATCATCCCGCAACTAACTCATTAGTTGCAATGCTTGCAAGGCTTAAGTGATGTGCATTACCGAGAGGGCCCGGAGATACATCTCCGACAATCGGAGTGATAAATCCTAATCTCAAAATACGCCAACCCAACAAGTACCTTCGGAGACACCTGTAGAGCACCTTTATAATCACCCAGTTACATTGTGATGTTTGGTAGCACACAAACTGTTCCTCCGGTAAACGGGTGTTGCATAATCTCATAGTCATAGGAACATGTATAAGTCATGAAGAAAGCAATAGCAACATACTAAACGATCGAGTGCTAAGCTAACGGAATGGGTCAAGTCAATCACATCATTCTCCTAATGATGTGATCCCGTTAATCAAATGACAACTCATGTCAATGGCTAGGAAACTTAACCATCTTTGATCAACAAGCTAGTCAAGTAGAGGCATACTAGTGACACTCTGTTTGTCTATGTATTCACACATGTATTATGTTTTCGGTTAATACAATTCTAGCATGAATAATAAACATTTATCATGATATAAGGAAATAAATAATAACTTTATTATTGCCTCTAGGGCATATTTCCTTCAGATCTTCGTAGAATATGTAGGATCCAATATGAGCATCTAGGTTCCGCTATTGGTTATTGATCGAAGATATGTCTCAGTCATGTCTACATAGTTGTCGAACCCATAGGGTCCGCATGCTTACCATTCGATGACGATTTGTATTATGAGTTTCGTGTTTTGATGAACCGAAGTTTGTTAGGAGTCCCAGATGAGGTCACGGACATGACGAGGAGTCTCGAAATGGTCGAGATATAAAGATTGATATATTGGAAGGTTATGTTTGGATACCGGAAAGGTTTCGGATAGGTTCGGGTATTTTCCGGAGTACCGGGGGGTTACCGGAACCCCCCGGGGGATTAATGGGCCACAATGGGCCTTAGTGGAGAAGAGAGAGGGCTGGCCGGAGGTGGCGCCCCCTTGCCCAGTTTAAATTGGACAAGGGGAGGGGGCGGCGCCCCCTCCTTCCTTCTCTTCTCTCCTCTTTCCCTTCTTCTCCTACTTGGGCTAGGAAGGGGGGGGCGAATCCTACTTGGACTAGGAGTCCAAGTAGGACTCCCCCATGGCGCGCCCCCTCTTAGGGTTGACCTCCTCTCCTCCCCCCTTTACATACATGGGGAGGGGTGATAACCCACAAGTATAGGGGATCGCAACTGTTTTCGAGGACAGAGTACTCAACCCAAATTTATTGATTCGACACAAGGGGAGCCAAAAAATATTCTCAAGTATTAGCAGCTGAGTTGTCAATTCAACCACACCTGGAAACCGCAGCAAAGTAATATGATAGTAGTGGTAACGATGGCAAAAGTAATATTTTCGTTTTTATAGTGATTGTAACAGTAGCAATGGAAAAGTAAATAAGAGAAGAACAATATATGAAAAGCTCGTAGGCAATGGATCAGTGATGGATAATTATGTCAGATGCGATCAATCATGCAACAGTTATAACATAGGGTGACACAGAACTAGCTCCAGTTCATCAATGTAATGTAGGCATGTATTCCGAATATAGTCATACATGCTTATGAAAAAGAACTTGCATGACATCTTTTGTCCTACCCTCGCGTGGCAGCGGGGTCCTATTGGAAACTAAGGGATATTAAGGCCTCCTTTTAACAGAGTGCCGGACCAAAGCATTAACACATAGTGAATACATGAACTCCTCAAACTACGGTCATCACCGGTAAGTATCCCGATTATTGTCACTTCGGGGTTAACGGATCATAACACATAATAGGTGACTATAGACTTGCAAGATAGGATCAAGAACTCACATATATTCATGAAAACGTAATAGGTTCAGATCTAAAATCATGGCACTCGGGCCCTAGTGACAAGCATTAAGCATAGCAAAGTCATAGCAACATCAATCTCAGAATATAGTGGATACTAGGGATCAAACCCTAACAAAACTAACTCGATTACATGATAAATCTCATCCAACCCATCACCGTCCAGCAAGCTTACAATGGAATTACTCACGCATGGCAGTGAGCATCATGAAATTGGTGATGGAGGAAGGTTGATGATGACGATGGCGACGGATTCCCCTCTCCGGAGCCCCGAACGGACTCCAGATCAGCCCTCCCGAGAGAGTTTAGGGCTTGGCGGCGGCTCCGTATCATAAAACGCGATGAATCCTTCTCTCTGATTTTTTTCTCCCCGAACACGAATATATAGAGTTGGAGTTGAGGCCGAAGGAGCACCACGGGGGCCACGAGGCAGGGGGCGCGCCCAGGGGGGTAGGCGCTGAAGGAAATATGTCCTAGAGGCAATAATAAAGTTATTATTTATTTCCTTATTTCATGATAAATGTTTATTGTTCATGCTAGAATTGTATTAACCTGAAACATAATACATGTGTGAATACATAGACAAGCATAGTGTCACTAGTATGCCTCTACTTGAATAGCTCATTGATCAAAGATGGTTAAGTTTCCAAACCATAGACATGAGTTGTTATTTGATCAATGGGATCACATCATTAGGAGAATGATGTGATTGACTTGACCCATTCCGTCAGCTTAGCACTTGATCGTTTCTGTTTACTACTATTGCTTTCTTCATGACTTATACATGTTCTTATGACTATGAGATTATGCAACTCCCGAATACCGGAGGAACACTTTGTGTGCTACCAAATGTCACAACGTAACTGGGTGATTATAAAGGTGCTCTACAGGTGTCTCCGATGGTACTTGTTGAGTTGGCATAGATCAAGATTAGGATTTGTCACTCCGATTGTCGGAGAGGTATCTCTGGGCCCTCTTGGTAATGCACATCACTATAAGCCTTGCAAGCAATGCAACTAATGAGTTAGTTGCGGGATAGTGCATTACGAAACGAGTAAAGAGACTTGCCGGTATCGAGATTGAACTAGGTATTGGGATATCGACGATCGAATCTCGGGCAAGTAACATACCGATGACAAAGAGAACAACGTATAGTGTTATGCGGTTTGACCAATAAAGATCTTCGTAGAATATGTAGGAACCAATATGAGCATCCAAGTTCCGCTATTGGTTATTGATCGGAGACATGTCTCGGTCATGTCTACATAATTCTCGAACCCGTAGGGTCCGCACGCTTAAAGTTCTGTGACGATCGATTTTATGAGTTTATATGTTTTGATGTACTGAAGGTAGTTCGGAGTCCGGGATATGATCACAGACATGACGAGGAGTCTCGAAATGGCCGAGACATAAAGATTGATATATTGGAAGCCTACATTTGGACATCAGAAGAGTTTCGGGTAAAATCGGGATTGTACCGGAGTACCGGAGGGGTTACCGGAACCCCCCGGGGGCTAATGGGCCTTGTTGGGCCATAAGGGAAAGAGAGAGGGGCCGGCCTAGGGCAAGCAGCACGCCCCCTCCCTCTAGTCCGAATTGGACTAGGAGAGGGGGGGCGCCCCCTTTCCTTCTCTTTCTCTCCCTTCCTTTCCCCCTCCTAGTAGGAGTAGGAAAGGGAGGAATCCTACTCCTACTAGGAGGAGGATTCCTCCTCCTGGCGCACCAACAAGGGCCGGCCGGCCTCCCCCTTGCTCCTTTATATACAGGGGCTGGGGGCACCTCTAGACACACAAGTTGATCACAAAGATCTCTCCCAGCCGTGTGTGGTGCCCCCCTCCACCATAATCCACCTCAGTCATACTGTAGCTGTGTTTAGGCGAAGCCCTTCTGCGGTAGCTTCATCAACATCGTCACCATGCCGTCATGCTGACGAAACTCTTCCCCGAGCTCTACTGGATCGTGAGTTTGCAGGATGTCACCGAGCTGAACGTGTGCTGAATGCGAAGGTGCCGTACGTTCGGTACCGAGGATCGACTGATCGTGAAGACGTACGACTACATCAACCGTGTTGTCATAACGCTTCCGCTTAATGGTCTACGAGGGTACGTGGACGACACTCCCCCTCTCGTTGCTATGTGATACGTCTCCAATGTATCTATAATTTTTGATTGCTCCTTGCTATATTATCTACTGTTTTGGACATTATTGGGCTTTATTAGCCACTTTTATATTATTTTTGGGACTAACCTACTAACTGGAGGCCCAACCCAGAATTGCTGTTTTTTTGCCATTTTTAGGGTTTCGAAGAAAAGGAATATCAAACGGAGTCCAAACGGAATGAAACCTTCGGGAACGTGATTTTCTCAACAAACAAGACCCGCGAGACTTGGACCCTACGTCAAGACACAAAAGACGAGGCCACGAGGTAGGGGGGCGCGCCTACCCCTCCCAGGCGCGCCCTCCACCCTCGTGGGCCCCCTGTTACTCCACCGACGTACTCCTTCCTCCTATATATACCTACGTACCCCAAACGATCAGATACGGAGCCAAAACCCTAATTCCACCGCCGCAACTTTATGTATCCACGAGATCCCATCTTGGGGCCTGTTCCGGAGCTCCGCCGGAGGGGGCATCGATCACGGAGGGCTTCTACATCAACACCATAGCCCCTCTGATGAAGTGTGAGTAGTTCCTCAGACCTACGGGTCCATAGTTAGTAGCTAGATGGATTCTTCTCTCTTTTTGGATCTCAATACAATGTTCTCCCCCTCTCTTGTGGAGAACTATTCGATGTAATCTTCTTTTTGCGGTGTGTTTGTTGAGACCGATGAATTGTGGGTTTATGATCAAGTTTATCTATGAACAATATTTGGATCTTCTCTGAATTCTTTTATGTATGATTGGTTATCTTGGCAAGTCTCTTCGAATTATTAGTTTGGTTTGGCCTACTAGATTGATCTTTCTTGCAATGGGAGAAGTGCTTAGCTTTGGGTTCAATCTTGCGGTGTCCTTTCCAAGTGACAGTAGGGGCAGCAAGGCACGTATTGTATTGTTGCCATCGAGAAGAACAAGATGGGGTTTTCTTCATATTGCATGAGTCTATCCCTCTACATCATGTCATCTTGCTTAAGGCGTTACTCTGTTTTTAACTTATACTCCAGATGCATGCTGGATAGCGGTCGATGAGTGGAGTAATAGGAGTAGATGCAGGCAGGAGTCGGTCTACTTGTCTCGGATGTGATACCTATATACATGATCATACCTAGATATTCTCATAACTATGCTAAATTCTGTCAATTGCTCAACAGTAATTTGTTCACCCGCCGTAGAATACTTATGCTCTCGAGAGAAGCCACTAGTGAAACCTATGGCCCCCGGGTCTATCTTCATCATATTAATCTCCTACTAGTTAGTTATTTCCTTTGCTTTTTTACTTTGCCTTTATTTTACTTTGCATCTTTATCACAAAAATACCAAAAATAATATCTTATCATATCGATCAGATCTCACTCTCGTAAGTGGCTGTGTAGGGATTGACAACCCCTATTCGCGTTGGTTGCGAGGATTTATTTGTTTTGTGCAGGTACGAGGGACTCACGCATAGCCTCCTACTGGATTGATACCTTGGTTCTCAAAAACTGAGGGAAATACTTATGCTACTTTGCTGCATCATCCCTTCCTCTTCGGGGAAAACCAACACAGTGCTCAAGAGGTAGCAAGAAGGATTTCTGGCGCCGTTGCCGGGGAGGTCTACGCAAAAGTCAACATACCAAGTACCCATCACATACCCTTATCTCCCGCATTACATTATTTTCCATTTGCCTCTCGTTTTCCTCTCCCCCACTTCACCCTTGCCGTTTTATTCGCCCTCTCTCTCTCTTTCCTCCCTCTCTTTCCCGTTTGCCTCTTTTTGCCCGCTTGCTTTTTGTTTGCTTGTGTGTTAGTTTGCTTGCTTGTCATGATGGCTCAAGATAATACTAAATTGTGTGACTTCACCAATACCAACAACAATGATTTTATTAGCACGCCGATTGCTCCTCTTACCGATGCTGAATCTTGTGAAATTAATACTGCTTTGCTGAATCTTGTCATGAAAGATGCCTTTATAAGAGCGTGTTCTTCTAGTTCCTATGAAAATAAAGATGAAGATCTAAAAGTTATTGATGTGTCCCCTATTAAGTCTTTGTTTTGCAATATGAATCTTGATAATGATGGGACTGAATATGATCACCTTTACCTAGAAGGTGTTCCAAGAATTCGGAATTTGTTGATCTTGATGCTAAAATTGATAAAAGTGGGATTGAAGAAATTAAAACCCTAGATGTTGCTAAACCCACTATTTTGGATTTCAAGGAATTTAACTATGAAAATTGCTCTTTGATTGATTGTATTTCTTTGTTGCAATCCGTGCTAAATTCTCCTCACGCTTATAGTCAAAATAAAGCGTTTACTAAACATATCGTTGATGCCTTGATGCAATCTTATGAAGAAAAACTTGAATTGGAAGTTTCTATCCCTAGAAAACTTTATGATGAGTGGGAACCAACTATTAGAATTAAAATTAAATATCATGAATGCTATGCTTTATGTGATTTGGGTGCTAGTGTTTCCACGATTCCAAAGACTTTGTGTGATTTGTTAGGTTTCCGTGATTTTGATGATTGCTCTCTAAACTTGCACCTTGCGGATTCCACTATTAAGAAACCTATGGGAAGATTAATGATGTTCTTATTGTTGCAAATAGGAATTATGTGCCCATAGATTTTATTGTTCTTGACATAGATTACAATCCTTCATGTCCTATTATTCTTGGTAGACCTTTCCTTAGAACGATTGGTGCAATTATTGATATGAAGGAAGGAAATATTAGATTCCAATTTCCATTAAGGAAAGGCATGTAACACTTTACTAGAAATAAAATTAAATTACCTTATGAATCTATTATGAGAGCCACTTATGGATTGCCTACCAAAGATGGCAATACCTAGATCTATTCTTGCTTGTTATGCCTAGCTAGGGGCGTTAAACGATGGCGCTTGTTGGGAGGCAACCCAATTTTATTTTTATTCCTTGATTTTTGCTCCTGTTTAGTAATAAATAATTTATCTAGCCTCTGTTTTGGTTGTGTTTTTCGTGTTTAATTAGTGTTTGTGCCAAGTAGAACCGTTGGGAAGACTTGGGGAAAGTCTTGTTGAACTTGCTGTAAAAAACAGAAACTTTACCGCTCACGAGAACTGCTGTCATTTTTATTTGGAAAGTGATATTTAGTTAATTATTTTTGCAGATTATTAATAGACAAATTCCTCACGTTCAGAAATATATTTTAGAATTTTTGGGGTTCCAGATCTTGCGCTAGCTATAGATTACTACAGACTATTCTGTTTTTGACAGATTCTGTTTTTCGTGTGTTGTTTGCTTATTTTGATGAATCTATGGCTAGTAAAATAGTTAATAAACCATAGAGAAGTTGTAATACAGTAGGTATAACACAAATATAAATAAATAATGAGTTCATTACAGTATCTTGAAGTGGTCTTTTATTTTCTTTCGCTAACGGAGCTCACAAGATTTTCTACTTTAAGTTTTGTGTTGTGAAGTTTTCAAGTTTTGGGTAAAGATTTGATGGATTATGGAACAAGGAGTGGAAATAGCCTAAGCTTGGGGGTGCCCATGGCACCCCCAAGATAATCTAAGGACACCTAAAACCCAAAGTTTGGGGATGCCCCGGAAGGCATCCCCTCTTTCGTCTACTTCTATCGGTAACTTTACTTGGAGCTATATTTTTATTCACCACATGATATGTGTTTTGTTTGGAGCGTCTTGTATTAGTTGAGTATTTGCTTTGTAGTTTACCACAATCATCCTTGATGTACACACCTTTTGAGAGAGCCATACATGATTTGGAATTTGTTAGAATACTCTATGTGCTTCGCTTATATCTTTTGAGTTATGTAGTTTTGATCTAGTACTTCACTTATATCTTTTAGAGCACGGTGGTGGATTTATTTTATAGAAACTATTGATCTCTCATACTTCACTTAGATTATTTTGAGAGTCTTAATAGCATGGTAATTTGCTTAAAATCCTAATATGCTAGGTATTCAAGATTAGTAAAATTTTCTTAAGAGTGTTTTGAATACTAAGAGAAGTTTGATTCTTGATGATTGTTTTGAGATATGGAGGTGATAATATCAAAGTCGTGCTAGTTGAGTAGTTGTGAAATTGAGAAATACTTGTGTTGAAGTTTGCAAGTCCCGTAGCATGCACGTATGGTAAACGTCATGTAACAAATCTGAAACATGAGGTGTTATTTGATTGTCTTCCTTATGAGTGGCGGTCGGGGACGAGCGATGGTCTTTTCCTACCAATCTATCCCCCTAGGAGCATGCACGTAGTACCGAGGTTTTTGATGACTTGTAGATTTTTGCAATAATTATGTGAGTTCTTTATGACTAATGTTGAGTCCATGGATTATACGCACTCTCACCCTTCCATCCTTGCTAGCCTCTTCGGTACCATGCATTGCCCTTTCTCACATTGAGAGTTGGCGCAAACTTCACCGGTGATCCAAACCCCGTGATATGATACACTATTTCACACATAAACCTCCTTATATCTTCCTCAAAACAACCACCATACCTACCTATTATGGCATTTCCATAGCCATTCCGAGATATATTGCCATGCAACTTTCCACCATTCCGTTCATCATGACACATTCATCATTGTCATATTGCTTAGCATGGTCATGTAGTTGACATAGTATTTGTGGCAAAGCCACCGTTCATAATTCTTTCATACATGTCACTCTTGGTTCATTGCATATCCCGGTAAACCGTCGGAGGCATTCATATAGAGTCATCTTTGTTCTAGCATCGAGTTGTAATCATTGGGTTGTAAATAAATAGAAGTGTGATGATCATCATTTTATAGAGCATTTTCCCAAGTGAGGAATATATATAAAAAAGGGATAGAAAGGCCATAAAAAAAAGAGAAGGCCCCCAAAAAATGAGAGAAAAAGAGAGAAGGGACAATGTTACTATCCTTTGCCACACTTGTGCTTCAAAGTAGCACCTTAATCTTCATGATAGAGAGTCTCTTGTTTTGTCACTTTCATATACTAGTGGGAATTTTTCATTATAGAACTTGGCTTGCATATTCCAACAATGGGCCTCCTCAAGTGCCCTAGGTCTTTGTGAGCAAGCAAGTTGGATGCACACCCACTTAGTTTTATTTTGTTGAGCTTTCATACATTTATAGCTCTAGTGCATCCGTTGCATGGCAATCCCTACTCCTTGCAATAACATCAATCGATGGGCACCTCCATAGCCCATTGATTAGCCTCGTTGATATGAGACTTTCTTCTTTTTTGTCTTCTCCACATAACCCCCCTCATTATATTCTATTCCACCCATAGTGCTATGTCCATGGCCCGCGCTCATATATTGCGTGAAAGTTTATAGCTTTGAGATTACTAAAGTATGAAACAATTGCTTGGCTTGTCATCGGGGTTGTGCATGATGAGAGCATTCTTGTGTGATGAAAATGAAACATGACTAAACTATATGATTTTGTAGGGATGAACTTTCTTTGGCCATGTTATTTTGAGAAGACATAATTGCTTAGTTAGTATGCTTGAAGTATTATTATTTTTATGTCAATATGAACTTTCGTCTAGAATCTTTCGGATCTAAATATTCATACCACAATTAAGAAGAATTACATTAAAATTATGCCAAGTAGCACTCCACATCAACAATTCTATTTTTATCATTTACCTACTCGAGGACGAGCAGGAATTAAGCTTGGGGATGCTTGATACGTCTCCAACGTATCTATAATTTTTGATTGCTCCATGCTATATTATCTACTGTTTTGGACATTATTGGGCTTTATTATCCACTTTTATATTATTTTTGGGACTAACCTACTAACCGGAGGCCCAACCCAGAATTGCTGTTTTTTTTGCCTGTTTTAGGGTTTTGAAGAAAAGGAATATCAAAC
Source organism: Triticum aestivum (assembly GCF_018294505.1). NCBI lineage: Eukaryota > Viridiplantae > Streptophyta > Magnoliopsida > Poales > Poaceae > Triticum > Triticum aestivum. The sequence continues at coordinate 303,643,998 of NC_057794.1, forward strand.
GGAGTCCAAACGGAATGAAACCTTCGGGAACGTGATTTTCTCAACAAACAAGACCCGCGAGACTTGGACCCTATGTCAAGACACAAAAGAGGAGGCCACGAGGTAGGGGGGCGTGCCTACCCCTCCCAAGCGCGCCCTCCACCCTCGTGGGCCCCCTGTTGCTCCACCGACATACTCCTTCCTCCTATAGATACCTACATACCCCCAAACGATCAGATACGGAGCCAAAACCCTAATTCCACCGCCGCAACTTTCTGTATCCACGAGATCCCATCTTGGGGCCTGTTCCGGAGCTCCGCCGGAGGGGGCATCGATCACGGAGGGCTTCTACATCAACACCATAGCCCCTCCGATGAAGTGTGAGTAGTTCACCTCAGACCTACGGGTCCATAGTTAGTAGCTAGATGGCTTCTTCTCTCTTTTTGGATCTCAATACAATGTTCTCCCCCTCTCTTGTGGAGAACTATTCGATGTAATCTTCTTTTTGCGGTGTGTTTGTTGAGAATGATGAGTTGTGGGTTTATAATCAAGTTTATCTATGAACAATATTTGAATCTTCTCTGAATTCTTTTATGTATGATTGGTTATCTTTGCAAGTCTCTTCGAATTATCAGTTTGGTTTGGCCTACTAAATTGATCTTTCTTGCAATGGGAGAAGTGCTTAGCTTTGGGTTCAATCTTGCGGTGTCCTTTCCCAGTGACAGTAGGGGCAGCAAGGCATGTATTGGATTGTTGCCATCGAGGATAACAAGATGGGGTTGTCTTCATATTGCATGAGTCTATCCCTATACATCATGTCATCTTACTTAAGGCGTTACTCTGTTTTTAACTTAATACTCTAGATGCATGCTGGATAGCGGTCGATGAGTGGAGTAATAGTAGTAGATGCAGGCAGGAGTCGGTCTACTTGTCTTGGACGTGATGCCTATATACATGATCATACCTAGATATTCTCATAACTATGCTCAATTCTGTCAATTGCTCAACAATAATTTGTTCACCCACCGTAGAATACTTATGCTCTCGAGAGAAGCCACTAGTGAAACCTATGGGCCCCGGGTCTATCTTGATCATATTAATCTCCTACTACTTAGTTATTTCCTTTGCTTTTTTACTTTGCCTTTATTTTACTTTGCATCTTTATCACAAAAATACCAAAAATAATATCTTATCATATCTATCAGATCTCACTCTCGTAAGTGGCCGTGTAGGGATTGACAACCCCTATCCGCGTTGGTTGCGAGGATTTATTTGTTTTGTGTAGGTACGAGGGACTCGCGCGTAGCCTCCTACTGGATTGATACCTTGGTTCTCAAAAACTGAGGGAAATACTTACGCTACTTTGCTGCATCATCCCTTCCTCTTCAGGGAAAACCAACGCAGTGCTCAAGAGGTAGCACTATGCATCATCATGATCCTGCGTGTGCGTAGGATTTTTTTTGAAATTACTATGTTCCCCAACAGTGGCATCCGAGCCTGGTTTTATGCGTAGATGTTATATGCACGAGTAGAACACAAGTGAGTTGTGGGCGATACAAGTCATACTGCTTACCAGCATGTCATACTTTGGTTCAGCGGTATTGTTGGATAAAGCGGCCCGGACCGACATTACGCGTACGCTTACGCGAGACTGGTTCTACCGACGTGCTTTACACATAGGTGGCTGGCGGGTGTCAGTTTCTCCAACTTTAGTTGAACCGAGTGTGGCTACGCTCGGTCCTTGAGAAGGTTAAAAGAACACTAACTTGACGAACTATCATTGTGGTTTTGATGCGTAGGTAAGAACGGTTCTTGCTCAGCCCGTAGCAGCCACGTAAAACTTGCAACAACAAAGTAGAGGATGTCTAACTTGTTTTTGTAGGGCATGTTGTGATGTAATATGGTCGAGACATGATGCTATATTTATTGTATGAGATGATCATGTTTTTAATGGAGTTATCGGCAATTTGCAGGAGCCATATGGTTGTCGCTTTATTGTATGCAATGCAATCGCCCTGTAATTGCTTTACTTTATCACTAAGCGGTAGCGATGGTCGTAGAAGCAATAGTTGGCGAGACGACAACGATGCTACGATGGAGATCAAGGTGTCGCGCCGGTGACGATGGTGATCATGACGGTGCTTGAGAGATGGAGATCACAAGCACAAGATGATGATGGCCATATCATATCACTTATATTGATTGCATGTGATGTTTATCCTTTATGCATCTTATTCTGCTTTGTTTGACAGTAGCATTATAAGATGATCTCTCACTAAATTTTAAGATAAAAGTGTTCTCCCTGAGTATGCACCATTGCCAAAGTTCATTGTGCCGAGACACCACGTGATGATCGGGTGTGATAAGCTCTACGTCCATCTACAACGGGTGCAAGCCAGTTTTGCTCACGCAGAATACTCGGGTTAAACTTGACGAGCCTAGCATATGCAGATATGGCCTCGGAACACTGAGACCGAAAGGTCGAGCATGAATCATATAGTAGATATGATCAACATAGTGATGTTCACCATTGAAAACTACTCCATTTCACGTGATGATCGGTTATGGTTTAGTTGATATGGATCACGTGATCACTTAGATGATTAGAGGGCTGTCTATCTAAGTGGGAGTTCTTACGTAATATGATTAATTAAACTTAAATGTATCATGAACTTAGTACCTGATAGTATTTTGCTTATCTTTGTTGTTGTAGATAGATGGCCCGTGCTGTTGTTCCATTGAATTTTAATGCGTTCCTTGAGAAAGCAAAGTTGAAAGATGATGGTAGCAATTACACGGACTAGGTCCGTAACTTGAGGATTATCCTCATTGCTACACAGAAGAATTACGTCCTGGAAGCACCGCTAAGTGCCAAACCTGCTACAGGAGCAACACCAGATGTTATGAACATCTGGCAGAGCAAAGCTGATGACTACTCGATAGTTCAGTGTGCCATGCTTTACGGCTTGGAACCGGGACTTCAACAACATTTTGAACGTCATGGAGCATATGCGATGTTCCAGGAGTTGAAGTTAATATTTCAAGCAAATGCCCAGATTGAGAGATATGAAGTCTCCAATAAGTTCTATAGCTGCAAGATGGAGGAGAATAGTTCTGTCAGTGAGCATATACTCAAAATGTCTAGGTATCATAATCTCTTAACTCAACTGGGAGTTAATCTTCCTGTTGATAGTGTCATTGACAGAGTTCTTCAATCACTGCCACCAAGGTACAAAAGCTTCATGATGAACTATAATATGCAAGGAATGAATAAGACAATTCTCGAGCTCTTCGTGATGCTAAAAGCTGCGGAGGTAGAAATCAAGAAGGAGCATCAAGTGTTGATGGTCAACAAGACCACCAGTTTCAACAAAAGGGGAAAGGGAAGAAGAAGGGGAACTTCAAGAAGAATAGAAAACAAGTTGCTGTTCAGGAGAAGAAACCCAAGTCTGGACCTAAGCCTGAGACTGAGTGCTTCTACTGCAAACATACTGGTCACTGGAAGCGGAACTGCCCCAAGTATTTGGCGGATAAGCAGGATGGCAAGGTGAACAAAGGTATATGTGATATGCATGTTATTGATGTGTACCTTACCAGGGCTCGCAGTAGCACCTGGGTATTTGATACTGGTTCTGTTGCTAATATTTCCAACTTGAAATAGGGACTATGGATTAAGCGAAGACTGGCTAAGGACGAGGTGACGATGCGCGTGGGAAATGGTTCCAAAGTTGATGTGATCGTCGTCGGCACACTACCTCTACATCTACCTTCGGGATTAGTTTTAGACGTAAATAATTGTTATTTGGTGTCAGCGTTAAGCATGAACACTATATCTGGATCTTGTTTGATGCGAGACGGTTATTCATTTAAATCTGAGAATAATGGTTGTTCTATTTATATGAGTAATATCTTTTATGGTCGCACCCTTAAAGAGTGGTCTATTTTTGTTGAATCTTGATAGTAGTGATACACATATTCATAATGTTGAAGCCAAAAGATGCAGAGTTGATAATGATAGTGCAACTTATTTGTGGCACTGCCTTTTGGGTCATATTGGTATAAAGCGCATGAAGAAACTCCATACCGATGGACTTTTGGAATCACTTGATTATGAATCACTTGGTACTTGCGAACCATGCCTTATGGGCAAGATGACTAAAATGCCGTTCTCGGGAACTATGGAGCGAGCAATAGACTTGTTGCAAATCATGCATACTGATGTATGTGGACCGATGAATATTGAGGCTCGCGGTGGGTATCGTTATTTTCTCACCTTCACAGATGATTTAAGCAGATATGGGTGTATCTACTTAATGAAACATAAGTCTCAAACATTTGAAAAGTTCAAAGAATTTCAGAGTGAAGTGGAAAATCATCGTAACAAGAAAATAAAGTTTCTATGATCTGATCGTGGAGGAGAATATTTGAGTTATGAGTTTGGTCTACATTTGAAACAATGCGGAATAGTTTCACAACTCACGCCACCCGGAACACCACAGCGTAATGGTGTGTCCAAACGTCGTAATCGTACTTTACTAGATATGGTGCGATCTATGATGTCTCTTACTGATTTACCGCTATCATTTGGGGGTTATGCTTTAGATACAGCTGCATTCACGTTAAATAGGGCACCATCAAAATCCATTGAAACGACGCCTTATGAACTATGGTTTGGCAAGAAACCAAAGTTGTCGTTTCTTAAAGTTTGGGGCTGCGATGCTTATGTGAAAAAGCTTCAACCTGATAAACTCGAACCCAAATCAGAGAAATGTGTCTTCATAGGATACCCAAAGGAAACTGTTGGGTACACCTTCTATCACAAATCCGAAGGCAAGACATTCGTTGCTAAGAATGGATCCTTTCTAGAGAAGGAGTTTCTCTTGAAAGAAGTGAGTGGGAGGAAAGTAGAACTTGATGAGGTAATTGTACCTGCTCCCTTATTGGAAAGTAGTTCATCACAGAAACCAGTTCCTGTGACACCTACACCAATTAGTGAGGAAGCTAATTATGATGATCATGAAATTTTAGATCAAGTTACTACCGAACCTCGTAGGTCAACCAGAGCAAGATCCGCACCAGAGTGGTATGGTAATCCTCTTCTGGAAGTCATGTTACTTGACCATGACGAACCTACGAACTATGAGGAAGCGATGATGAGCCCAGATTCCGCAAAATGGCTTGAGGCCATGAAATCTGAGATGGGATACATGTATGAGAACAAAGTGTGGACTTTGGTTGACTTGCCCGATGATCGGCAAGCCATCGAGAATAAATGGATCTTCAAGAAAAAGACAGACGCTGACGGTAATGTTACTGCCTACAAAGCTCGACTTGTTGTGAAAGGTTTTCTTTTCTACAAGTTCAAGGAGTTGACTACGATGAGACCTTCTCACCCATAGCGATGCTTAAGTCCGTCCGAATCATGTTAGCAATTGTCGCATTTTATGATTATGAAATTTGGCAAATGGATGTAAAGACTGCATTCCTGAATGGATTTCTGGAAGAAGAGTTGTATATGATGCAACCTGAAGGTTTTATCGATCCAAAGGGAGCTAACAAAGTGTGCAAGCTCTAGCGATCCATTTATGGACTGGTGCAAGCCTCTCGGAGTTGGAATAAACGTTTTGATAGTGTGATCAAAGCATATGGTTTTATACAGACTTTTGGAGAAGCCTGTATTTACAAGAAAGGGAGTGGGAGCTCTGTAGCATTTCTAATATTATATGTGGATGACATATTGTTGATTGGAAATGATATAGAATTTCTGGATAGCATAAAAGGATACTTGAATAAGAGTTTTCCAATGAAAGACCTCGGTGAAGCTGCTTATATATTGGGCATCAAGATCTATAGAGATAGATCAAGACGCTTAATTGGACTTTCACAAAGCACATACCTTGATAAAGTTTTGAAGAAGTTCAGAATGGATCAAGCTAAGAAAGGGTTCTTGCCTGTGTTACAAGGTGTGAAGTTGAGTAAGACTCAATGCCCGACCATTGCAGAAGATAGAGAGAAAATGAAAAGTGTTCCCTATGCTTCAGCCATAGGCTCTATCATGTATGCAATGCTGTGTACCAGACCAGATGTGTGCCTTGCTATTAGCCTAGCAGGGAGGTACCAAAGTAATCCAGGAGTGGTTCACTGGACATCGGTCAAGAACATCCTGAAGTACCTGAAAAGGACCAAGGATATGTTTCTCGTTTATGGAGGTGACAAAGAGCTCATCATAAATGGTTACGTTGATGCAAGCTTTGACACTGACCCAGATGATTCTAAATCGCAAACCGGATACGTGTTAACATTGAACGGTGGAGCTGTCAATTGGAGCAGTTCTAAACAGAGCGTCATGGAGGGATCTACATGTGAAGCGGAGTACATTGCTGCTTCGGAAGCAGCAAATGAAGGAGTCTGGATGAAGGAGTTCATATCCGATCTAGGTGTCATACCTAGTGCATCGGGTCCAATGAAAATCTTTTGTGACAAAACTGGTGCAATTGCCTTGGCAAAGGAATCCAGATTTCACAAGAAAACCAAGCACATCAAGAGATGCTTCAACTCCATCTGGGATCAAGTCCAGGTGGGAGACATAGAGATTTGCAAGATACATACGGATCTGAATGTTGTAGACCCGTTGACTAAGCCTCTTCCACGAGCAAAACATGATCAGCACCAAGGCTCCATGGGTGTTAAAATCATTATTGTTTAATCTAGATTATTGACTCTAGTGCAAGTGCGAGACTGAAGGAAATATGCCCTAGAGGCAATAATAAAGTTATTATTTATTTTCGTTATTTCATGATAAATGTTTATTATTCATGCTAGAATTGTATTAACCGGAAACATAATACATGTGTGAATACATAGACAAACATAGTGTCACTAGTATGCCTCTACTTGACTAGCTCATTGATCAAAGATGGTTAAGTTTCCAAACCATAGACATGAGTTGTTATTTGATCAATGGGATCACATCATTAGGAGAATGATGTGATTGACTTGACCCATTCCGTTAGCTTAGCACTTGATCGTTTCTGTTTACTGCTATTGCTTTCTTCATGACTTATACATGTTCTTATGACTATGAGATTATGCCACTCCCGAATACCGAAGGAACACTTTGTGTTCTACCAAACGTCACAACGTAACTGGGTAATTATAAAGGTGCTCTATAGGTGTCTCCGATGGTACTTGTTGAGTTGGCATAGATCAAGATTAGGATTTGTCACAACGATTGTCGGAGAGGTATCGCTGGGCCCTCTCGGTAATGCACGTCACTATAAGCCTTGCAAGCAATGCAACTAATGAGTTAGTTATGGGATAGTGCATTACGAAATGAGTAAAGAGACTTGCCGGTAACGAGATTGGAGTAGGTATTGGGATACCGACGATCGAATCTCGGGCAAGTAACATATCGATGACAAAGAGAACACCGTATAGTGTTATGTGGTTTGACCGATAAAGATCTTCGTAGAATATGCAGGAACCAATATGAGCATCCAGGTTCCGCTATTGGTTATTGACCGGAGACATGTCTCGGTCATGTCTACATAGTTCTCGAACCCATAGGGTCCGCACGCTTAAAGTTTTGTGATGATCGGTTTTATGAGTTTATATGTTTTGATGTACCGAAGGTAGTTCGGAGTCCCAGATATGATCACGGACATGACGAGGAGTCTCTAAATGGTCAAGACATAAAGATTGATATATTGGAAGCCTACATTTGGACATCGGAAGAGTTCCGGGTAAAATGGGATTTTACCGGAGTACCGGAGGTGTTACCGGAACCCCCCGGGAGCTGATGGGCCTTGTTGGGCCATAAGGGAAAGAGAGAGGGGCCAGCCTAGGGCAGGCAGCGCGCCCCCTCCCTCTGGTCCGAATTTGACTAGGAGAGGGGGGGGGGCGCCCCCCTTTCCTTCTCTTTCTCTCCCTTCCTTTCCCCCTCCTAGTAGGAGGTATGAAAGGGAGGAATCCTACTCCAACTAGGAGGAGGGTTCCTCCTCCTGGAGCGCCAACAAGGGCCGGCCGCCCTCCCCCTTGCTCCTTTATATATAGGGGCAGGGGGGCACCTCTAGACACACAAGTTGATCACAAAGATCTCTCCCAGCCGTGTGCGGTGCCCCCCTCCACCATAAGCCACCTCGGTCATACTGTAGCGGTGTTTAGGCGAAGCCCTGCTGTGGTAGCTTCATCAACATCGTCACCATGTCGTCGTGCTGATGAAACTCTTCCCTGAGCTCTACTAGATCGTGAGTTCACGGGACATCACCGAGCTGAACGTGTGCTGAACGCGGAGGTGCCGTACGTTCGGTACTGAGGATTGGTCGATCATGAAGACATACGACTACATCAACCGTGTTGTCATAACGCTTCCGCTTAACGGTCTACGAGGGTACATGGACGACACTCTCCCCTCTAGTTGATATGCATCACCATGATCCTGCGTGTGCGTAGGAATTTTTTTGAAATTACTACGTTCCCCAACAGGCGCGCCCCCACCCTCGTGGACAGGGTGTGGGCCCCCTGGCCTTGATTCTTTCTCCAATATTTTTTATATATTCCAAAAATAATCTCTGTTGATTTTCAGGTCATTCCGAGAACTTCTATTTCTTTACAAAAATAACACTATGGCAATTCTGCTGAAAACAACGTCAGTCCGGGTTAGTTCCATTCAAATCATGCAAGTTAGAGTCCAAAACAAGGGCAAAAGTGTTTGGAAAAGTAGATACGGCGGAGACGTATCAAGGGGGCACCCCAAAGACACACAAGTTGATCCTTTAGCCGTGTGCGGTGCGCCCCTCCACAGTTACACACCTCGGTCATATTGTTGTAGTGCTTAGGCGAAGCCCTGCGTCGGTAACTTCATCATCACTGTCATCACGCCATCTGCTGACGGAACTCTCCCTTGGCCTCAACTGGATCAAGAGTTCGAGGGACATCATCAAGCTGAACATGTGCTGATCGCGGAGGTGCCGTGCGTTCGGTACTTGGATCGGTTGGATCGTGAAGACGTTTGACTACATCAACTACGTTACTAAACACTTCCGCTTTCGGACTATGAGGGTACGTAGACTCACTCTTCCCTCTCGTTGCTATGCATCTCCTAGATAGATCTTGCGTGATCGTAGGTAAAATTTAGAAATACTGTGTTCCCCAACAGTGGCATCTGAGCCAGGTCTATGCATAGATGTTATATGCACGAGTAGAACACAATGACTTGTGGGTGACAATAGTCATACTGCTTACCAGCATGTCTTACTTTGATTCAGCGGTATTGTTGGATGAAGCGGCCCAGACCGACATTACATGAACATGTTCATGAGACTGGTTCTACCGACGTGCTTCACACACAGGTGGCTAGTGGGTGTCTATTTCTCCAACTTTAGTTGAATCGAGTTTGACTACGCCCGGTCCTTGTTGAAGGTTAAAACAACACACTTGATGAAAAATCGTTGTGGTTTTGATGCGTAGGTAAGAACGGTTCTTGCTAGAAGCCCATAGTAGCCACGTAAAACTTGCAACAACAAAGGAGAGGACGTCTAACTTGTTTTTGCAGGGCATGTTGTGATGTGATATGGTCAAGATGTGATGATATAAATTGTTGTATGAAATGATCATGTTTTCTAACAGTTATCGCCAACTGGCAGGAGCCATATGGTTGTCGCTTTATTATATGAAATGCAATCGCCATGTAATTGATTTACTTTATCACTATGCGGTAGCGATAGTCATAGAGGCAATAGTCGGCGAGACGACAATGATGGTACGATGGAGATCAAGGTGTCAAGACGGTGACGATGGTGATCATGACGGTGCTTTGGAGATGAAGATCAAAGGCACAAGATGATGATGGCCATATCATATCACTTATTTTGATTGCATGTGATGTTTATCCTTTATGCATCTTATTTTGCTTAGTACGGCGGTAGCATTATAAGATGATCTCTCACTAAATTTCAAGGTATAAGTGTTCTCCCTGAGTATGCACCGTTGCTACAGTTCGTCGTGCCGAGACACCACGTGATGGTCGGGTGTGATAAGCTCTACGTTCACATACAACAGGTGCAAGCCAGTTTTGCACACGCAGAATACTCGGGTTAAACTTGATGAGCCTAGCATATGCAACTATGGCCTCGGAACACTGAGACCGAAAGGTTGAGTGCGAATCGTATAGTACATATGATCAACATAGTGATGTTCACCATTGAAAACTACTCCATCTCACGTGATGATCGGACATGGTTTAGTTGATATGGATGACGTGATCACTTAGATGATTAGAGGGATGTCTATCTAAGTGGGAGTTCTTAAGTAATATCATTAATTGAACTTTAATTTATCATGAACTTAGTACCTGATAGTATTTTGCATGTCTATGTTGTTGTAGATAAATGGCCCGTGTTACTGTTCCTTTGAATTTTAATGCGTTCCTAGAGAAAGCTAAGTTGAAAGATGATGGTAGAAACTACACGGATGGGTCCGTAACTTGAGGATTATCCTCATTGCTACATAGAAGAATTACGTCCTAGAAGCACCTCTAGCTGCAAAGCCCGCTGCAGGAGCAACACCAGATGTTATGAATGTCTGGCAGAGCAAAGCTGGTGACTACTCGATAGTTCAGTGTGCCATGCTTTACGGCTTAGAATCGGGACTTCAACGATGTTTGGAATGTCATGGAGCATATGAGATGTTCTAGGAGTTGAAGTTAATATTTCAAGCAAATGCCCGAATTGAGAGATATGAAGTCTCCAATAAGTTATATAGCTGCAAGATGGAGGAGAATAGTTCTGTCAGTGAACATATACTCAGAATGTCTGGGTACCACAACCACTTGACTCAACTGAGAGTTAATCTTCCTGATGATAGTGTCATTGACAAAGTTCTTCAATCACGGCCACCAAGCTACAAAAGCTTTGTGATGAACTATAATATGCAAGGGATGGATAAGACAATTCCCGAGCTCTTCGCAATGCTAAACGCTACGGAGGTAGAAATCAAGAAGGAGCATCAAGTGTTGATGATCAACAAGACCACTAGTTTCAAGAAGAAGGGCAAAGGCAAGAAGGGAATGGAAAGCAAGTTGCTGCTCAAGTGAAGAGGCCCATGTCTGGACCTAAGCCTGAGACTGAGTGCTTCTACTACAAAGGGACTGGTCACTGGAAGCGGAACTGCCCCAAGTATTTGGTGGATAAGAAGGATGAAAAAGTGAAAGGTATATTTGATATACATGTTATTGATGTGTACCTTACTAATGCTCGCAATAGCGCCTTGGTATTTGATACTAGTTTTGTTGCTCATATTTGCAACTCGAAACATGGGCTACTGTAACGCCCTCGATGCGGCTATATCTCCCACGTGTCGAAGCACGACTTAGAGGCATAACCGCATTGAAAGCAATGTCGCAAGTGAGGTAATCTTCACACAACCCATGTAATACATAAGGAAAGAGATACGTAGTTGGCTTACAATCGCCACTTCACACAATACATGAATAAAACATTACATCATCTAGATACAATCAAGGTCCGACTACGGAACCAAAATAAAAGAAGACTACCCCAAATGCTACACAGATCCCCGATCGTCCCAACTGGGCTCCACTACTGATCAACTGGAAACGGAACAACATAACAAACACGATCTTCATCGAACTCCTCCATGAGCTCAGGTTGTGTCGTCTGCACGGTATCATCAGCACCTGCAAACTGGTTTTGGAAGTATCTGTGAGTCACGGGGACTCAGCAATCTCACACCCTCGCGATCAAGACTATTTAAGCTTATAGGAGGGTAAAAGGTATGAGGTGGAGCTGCAGCAAGCGACTAGCATATTTGGTGGCTAACATATGCAAATGAGAGCGAGAAGAGAAGGCAAAAGCACGGTGGAGAAACTGTGATCAAGAAGTGATCCTAGAACAACCTACGTCAAGCATTACTCCAACACCGTGTTCACTTCCCGGACTCCGGCGGAAAGAGACCATCACAGTTACACACGCGGTTGATGTATTTTAATTAAGATCAACTTTAGGTTTTCTACAACAGGACATTAACAAATTCCCATCTGCCCATAACCGCGGGCACGGCTTTCGAAAGTTCAATCCCTGCAGGGGTGTCCCAACTTAGCCCATCACAAGCTCTCACGGTCAACGAAGGATATTCCTTCTCCCAAGACAATCCGATCAGACTCGGCATCCCGGTTACAAGACATCCTCGACGATGGTAAAACAAGTCCAGCAACACTGCCCGAATGTGCCGACAAATCCCGATAGGAGCTGCACATATCTCATTCTCAGGGCACACTCAGATGAGGCATCCTACGAGTAAAACCAACCCTCAAGTTGCCCCGAGGTGGCCCCACAATCTACTCGGTCGGACCAACACTCAGAGGAGCACTGGCCTAGGGGGGTTTAAATAAAGATGACCCTTGAGTCTGCAGAACCCAAGGGAAAGAAAAGGCTAGGTGGCGAATGGTAAAACCAATGTTGGGCATTGCTGGAGGAGTTTTATTCAAGGCGAACTATCAAGGGGTTCCCATTATAACCCAACCGTGTAAGGAACGCAAAATCCGGGAACATAACACCGATATGACGGAAACTAGGGCAGCAAGAGTGGAACAAAACACCAGGCATAAGGCCGAGCCTTCCACCCTTTACCAAGTATATAGATGCATTAATTAAATAAGAGATATTGTGATATCCCAACAAATATCCATGTTCCAACAAGGAACAAACTCCAATCTTCACCTGCAACTAACAACGCTATAAGAGGGGCTGAGCAAAGTGGTAACATAGCCAAACAACGGTTTGCTAGGACAAGGTGGGTTAGAGGCTTGGCTCAAAATATGGGAGGCATGATAAGCAAGTGGTAGGTATCACGGCATAGGCATAGCAAAAGAGCGAGCAACTAGCAAGCAAAGATAAAAGTGATTTCGAGGGTATGTCATCTTGCCTGAGATCCCGCAAGGAAGAAGAACGAATCCATGAAGAAGGAAAACAGACGTAGCCGAACGGATCCTCACAACACGACGTTATCGGAACCAAACCCAAAGAAGCAACACTGGAAAGAAGCAAACAATGTAGTAAATAACCAAGCACATGAACATGGCATGATGCACAATCAAGTATGATGCATGTCCGGTTTAAATATGCATGGCATGGCAAGGGGCACAAACAAAACTACAAGTTAAGTGGAGCTCAATATGCAACGAGTTGCATATTGACGGAACACCACATCAATTATTTAGTTCTCTCTCGGTTAGGTACTCAACAATATTAAATGTTGGTTAACATGGAAAGAGGTGTAGCATAACAAAACTATACCATTTAAATTTTTTTAAATGGGACCGGATATACCAGACAACAAATCCGGTAAATCCCCATATGCATTAGCAATTTAATGCAACAACAATTTTAAGCATTTTAATTGTTGTTATCATGATGCAGATGGCATGAATCAAGTTTATGCAATTTTTATGAAAATGTTGATAAGAACATTATGAAGCATTTGTCACCGTGGTGTAAAGAAAGGGTGCCACGGCGACGAATCCGAAAATGATGTCACGGCACCATATCGGTTCCGGTAGCTCACGGAGATACTGGTACAAAAGGAAAAGTGAGGGGAGCGTGACAGGCGATAGAAGGTGGGGTGATCCCGGTAATCGGGTTCCCACGAGACGACAACATGACAATGGGGAACATGCAAGAAACATGTCAGGCACGGTGCAAATGCGAGCATTTCATACATCACACGTGCATTCGTTCACGGGCGGTCGTCTCGGGGTTATACCTTCCAAAGGAGCATTCTCAGAGCGGTTCGAGTTCGAAGAGGAAGTAGTGGTCCACGTTCATTCGGAGAGGTACTTGATGACCCCAAGCCCTTCGGGTTCGATGGTAGTGGTACTTGGTGCAAAGCAAGTCGACGGCAGTTGTACTCACTTCATCGTGGAAGTATAGATACACAGGTCGTAGTCCTACACACTCCGTAGAGGATCGGGGTCGCGACGAGGAAGTTGACATCCACGGGGTCGACAGTAGGGGCACACACGTTTGGAGAGGAACTCGGCATTTCGTTGCGGTGTAGGGGTACACGTTTTGAAGGTGAACTTGACGTATTCGAATCCCTTCGGGGTTGTCGTGGTACTTGGGGTCTTCGGACCCGCCGGTCTCGTTCTTGCGACATAGTTGAACTTGAAGTTTTTGGTTCATGCGTCTTCAGCGACGGTAGTCGTTCTAGGCATAAGGCGTCGAGGTACTTGGCGTTCTTGGCGATTCCGAATACGAAGGTAGAGGTACATGACGCGTCAACGTGTTGTCGTACAATTATCGGAAAGGCTAGCACATCCAGAATGAAGCAACACCAAGAAAAAGGCCTCGGGTCTTGGTGGACGATGCAGAAACAAGGTAGCAGCGGCACTGCTTCTGCGGCTTGGCGGGTGGACTGTGGTGGAGGTCAACTCCGACGGGGATGGGCCACCGGGGTCAAAAACCAGCCGGGATCTGGACGGGGTTGACCTGCATCTTGACGATCCCGTGACAGCAGGCAAATGGGCTCGGGCAGAAGACTCGATGGAGCAAGGCACGCTCGAGGGAGAGCTCGGGCGACTACCGCTCCGGCAGCTCGACAAGGAGGCAGGGCCGACCGCGGTGTAGTGGAGGGAATGGAGCAGAGGTGGTTGGCGGGAGCTAGGAGGAGGTCGAGGATAGTGCATCCTTGGGCGCGAGGTGGTGGACGACGAGCTTGCTCCGGCAAGGAAGGGGAGGCAGACCAGCGACGCAGGAGGCCGATGCCGAAGGAGACCCTGGGCGGCGCCGCGGACATGGAGAAGAGGGAGGTATAGCGCGGGGCAGGGGAGATGGGATCGGGCCCCTGGTGCTATGCATGTGGGAGCGAGAGGGAGAGGTGGGTCGCGCGGTGGTTGAGGACGAGAGGGAGAGGGAGATGGGATCGAGCCAAAACTCTCCCTGGCGGCGCGAGGAGAGAGCAGAGGGAGGATGAGATCGGGTAGGGTTTGGAGGAGTTAGGTGGGCCGGTGCTGAATGGGCCTATAGGCCGGCTGAGCTAATGGGCCGGCCGGGTGGCCGAGGCCCAGGTAGCTGCTGCTGCTGCTTTTCTATTTCTTCAGACAGAAAAACAAAAAGGAAAGAGCAAGAAAAAGGAGAGGAGCTAGAGAAATATAAAAATGTACTCGTGATCCTGAAAATGTGCTCTATTTAACAAAATTGATTTGGAGATTTTTAAAGGAAGTAAAAATAATTCAAGTTTGAATTAAATTCAAACTTGAACCATTTTAAACCCTAACCAAAACAATTTCAATAGAGATGAAATTTGACATAGAGGCTAGGTGCATGGTGTTAGAATATTGAGGCAAAGATGAACATTAAAAGAGAAGGGAACGTGACACTTGCCAAAATAAGGAAGTAGAGGGAAGGAGAAGGTGATGAAGCAAGATTCATGCATGGAACATGCAACAACTTAATATGTATGAAAAACACACAATGCACATGATGACATGATGAAATGCAACATGATGCAATGATGAATGCAAAGAACCAAAAAAATCACACGACGAAACCCGGAAACCCTGGAAGGCATCTGAAGCTCCGGTCTTGGGGCGTTACAGCTACGGATTAAGCGAAGATTGGCTAAGGACGAGGTGACGATGCACGTGGGAAATGGTTCTGAAGTTGATGTGATCGCGGTCGGCACGTACCTCTACATATACTTTCGGATTAGTTTTAGACCTGAATAACTGTTATTTGGTGCCAGCGTTAAGCATGAACATTATATTGAATCTTGTTTGATGCGAGACGGTTATTCATTTAAATCAGAGAATAATGGTTGTTCTATTTATATGAGTAATATCTTTTATGGTCACGCACTCTTGATGAGTGGTCTATTTTTATTGAATCTCGATAGTAGTGACACACATATTCATAGTATTGAAGCCAAAAGATATAAGTTTAATAATGATAGTGCAACTTATTTGTGGCATTGCCGTTTAGGTCATATTGGTGTAAAGCGCACAAAGAAACTCCATGCTGATGGGCTTTTGGAATCACTTGATTATGAATCACTCGATGCTTGCGAACCATGACTCATGGGCAAGATGACTAAGACTCCGTTCTCCGGAACAATGGAGCGAGCAACAGACTTATTGGAAATAATACATACTGATGTATGCGGTCCGATGAGTGTTGATGCTCACGGCGGGTATCGTTATTTTCTAACCTTCACACATGATTTGAGCCGATATAGTTATATCTACTTGTTGAAATATAAGTCTGAAACATTTGAAAAGTTGAAAGAATTTCCAAGTGAAGTAGAAAATCATCATAACAAGAAAATTAAGTTTCTATGATCTGATCATGTAGGTGAATATTTGAGTTATGAGTTTGGTCTTCATTTGAAACAATGTGGAATAGTTTCACAGCTCACGCCACCTGGAACACCACAACGTAATGGTGTGCCCGAACGTCGTAATCGTACTTTATTAGATATGGTGCGATCTATGATGTCTCTTACTGATTTACCGCTATTGTTTTGGGGTTATGATTTAGAGACGACTGCATTCACGTTAAATAGGGCAACATCAAAATCTGTTGAGATGACACCATATGAACTGTTGTTTGGCAAGAAACCCAAGTTGTTGTTTCTTAAAGTTTGGGGCTGTGATGCTTATGTGAAAAAGCTTCAACCTGATAAGCTCGAACCCAAATCAGAGAAATGTGTCTTCATAGGATACCCAAAGGAGACTGTTGGGTACACCTTCTATGACAGATTCGAAGGCAAGATATTCGTTGCTAAGAATGGATCCTTTCTAGAGAAGGAGTTTCTCTCAAAAGAAGTGAGTGGGAGGAAAGTAGAACTTAATGAGGTAACTGTACCTTCTCCCTTATTGGAAAGTAGTTCGTCACATAAATCAGTTCCAGTGGTTCCTACACCAATTAGTGAGGAAGCTAATGATGATGATCATGAAACTTCTGATCAAGTTACTACCAATCCTCGTAGGTCAACCAGAGAAAGATCCGCACCAGAGTGGTACGGTAATCCTGTTCTGGAGGTCATGTTACTTGACCATGACGAACCTATGAACTATGAGGAAGCGATGATGAGCCCAGATTCCGCAAAATGGCTTGAGGCCATGAAATCTGAGATGGGATCCATGTATGAGAACAAAGTGTGGACTTTGGTTGACTTGCCCGATGATCGGCAAGCCATAGAGAATAAATGGATATTCAAGAAGAAAACTGATGCTGACGGTTATATTACTGTCTACAAAGCTCGACTTGTTGCGAAAGGTTTTCGAGAAGTTCAAGGAATTGACTACGATGAGACCTTCTCACCCGTAGTGATGCTTAAGTCTGTCTGAATCATGTTAGCAATTGCCGCATTTTATGATTATGAAATTTGGCAAATGGATGTCAAAACTGCATTCCTTAATGGATATCTTAAAGAAGAGTTGTATATGCACTGGTGTGCGTCAGTCCTAAACAAACAGTTTTTAACCCCTTTCTGCGACGGCATTTGGAACCGTCGCCAAGTGAGTGTGGGCGATAGGGGGGTCTTTCCCACACGACCCAGAAACCGTCATGGATAGGGAGCCTTGATGCATAGAGTTGTCCCTATATAAACGTTTCTGATATCTCGAATATCCCAAACGCTTCATCCTTGCTACTCGTTTGTGCTCACATTGCCATCACAGTCGGAGTTTTGTGGTTCTGCCTAAAACTAGGCAGATTCCAGGCACGGGAGTTTTCTAGGCAGATTCTAGGCACGGGAGTTTTACGATGCCTGACACATCACAAACAGTTCATGATTATAAACCGTGTACAACAAGTAGACAATCACACACATTTAGTTTTCCCGCACCGTATGTGATAGTGTATGACATCACACACGCTTTGCAAACGGCAACTGTATGCATGCTTGCACACGTTTCCTCTTTGTGAACCGTCTTGGATTATGGTGTATATCACAAATGTTTGTGTTTTACCAACCGTGTGTGCTGTAATGACCTGCACAATGTAATTTCACCCTAATTTAATTGCTGCTATTTAAAATTGTACCTAATTTAAACTTGAAAGTAGGCTATAGCTTTATTCATATCCACCAGGTTCAAACAACCAATGCATTATTCGATTCATAGGTACATATGTTTAAGAATTACATAATCACCAAATAAAGAATGATGTTCCAAGGTTCTATACTTGTATTATTACAGATGGCAAAGAAAGAGGCGACAGACATTCCAGTTGTTGAACAAGGTGAAGCGGAATGGCCCTATTGTGCTCTCCTGGATGCAGAAGGCATGGAGGACTCTAGTCCAACCCCTTGTGATGGCCGGCCGCCAATCATGTAGCTTGAGAGATAATCTGGAGTAAACTGCTTCAGGATCCACTACAAAAGAAAAAAGCTTCAGATATTGTCGTCCAACACAACTCATTACGGGAAGTAAAAAGAAGGCTACATGGTTCTTACTTACCATCCTACAGTTCATTGTTGTCTTGCATAAAGTGTAAACAAATAGTTCGATTGACATCTTTTGACCCATTTTAATAACAATCTTTATCAGTTTCCTCACTTGATGCTGGTTCACGAATATCTCATTGCCCCATACGTAGAAAGGGTTGAAGTGTGGATGTTTGGCAATGATATATGTACCTAAAAGCACCAAGTTAATATTAGAAGCTAAACAACAAATGAAAAATTATGTAGTACAACACCCCATCCATCCCATTATATAATATTTTATTACATGTATATCTAGACATCATCAGAATATTAAGGTAACACTCTTCCTTGTTGCTATGTAGCCTGGGATTGCATATTTAGTAATTCAGTACAATGCATGTCGCTAAACAACAACTGAAAAATGAAAAGGCATGTTAACTGCAATATCCTTAATAGCAACCAAATATCGTAATTCATAGTGGTATTGTTGAAACTGTTATTGATGAAATTGAACTGCACGGCAAATAGTTGCACATATAGAGCATCACATTATGTAGAATTGAAATAAGCAAGTCATAAGGACATCTCTAGGTGATCCTTAAAAAGTTAAAGGACTAAAACCCTTAGTGGATATATATATATACTCCAACAACTTTTGGCCTTTTCTAGTCGATCCCCTAAACTTAAGGTTGTAAACTTCAATTTGATCAAGTTCAAAGTAGGTTCAACCAAAAGTAGCATGCATTCAAACATAAACATAGATAGTTTTGCATAACCGAACATAAAACATAAATTTAAACTAAGCTAAACTACTTTCGAGTGAAGTAGTGGTCGAGCCAATCCTTCCTCGTCATGTACGATGTGCCGTGAGCCGGGTCCGGGCTAGTACCATTGTCGGGGTCGTTGGGGAAGGCACTCCTCCACTGGTCGACGTCGATATGCTCGTCCTCAGGGCCCACCTCGATGCCCTTTGCACCACCGCCGCTTTCGACCTCGTCATCATAGGAGAGCGCAATAACCTCACCACCCTCTGCGCCGCCGTCCTCGCCGCCTTCAACCTCATCATCGAAGGAGAACGCGATAACCTCGCCGCCCTCCGCATCGGCAAAGATCGCTCGCTCTGCCTCCACGAGCTTCGGGTGCTGCCGGCGGAGCTCTTGCATGTAGGCCTCGGCGGCGGCCTCGGCCTCGAGGCGTGCTACCTCTTGAGCTTGCGTTGGATTTCCCCGAAGAGGAAAGGATGATGCAATAGGGTAGCGTAAGTATTTCCCTCAGTTTTTGAGAACCAAGGTATCAATCCAGTAGGAGGCCACGCTCAAGTCCCTAGTACATGCACAAAACGATAGCTACTCGCAACCAACGCAATTAGGGGTTGTCAATCCCTTCACGATCACTTGCGAGAGTGAGATCTAATAGATATAATATTTTTGGTATTTTTGGTATAAAAATGCAAAGTGAAAAGTAAAGGCAAAGTAAAAACAAAACAAGATTAAAGTGATGGAGATTGATATGATGAGAATAGACCTGGGGGCCATAGGTTTCACTAGTGGCTTCTCTCAAGAGCATAAGTATTCTGCGGTGGGTGAACAAATTACTGTTGAGCAATTCACAGAATTGAGCATAGTTATGAGAATATCTAGGTATGATCATGTATATAGGCATCACGTCCGTGACAAGTAGACCGAAACGATTCTGCATCTACTACTATTACTCCACTCATCGACCGCTATCCAGCATGCATCTAGAGTATTAAGTTAAAAATAGAGTAATGCCTTAAGCAAGATGACATGATGTAGAGAGATAAATTCATGCAATATGAAATAAACCCCATCTTGTTATCCTCGATGGCAACGATGCAATACGTGCCTTGCTGCCCCTTCTGTCACTGGGAAAGGACACCGCAAGATTGAACCCAAAGCTAAGCACTTCTCCCATGGCAAGAACTACCAATCTAGTTGGCCAAACCAAACGGATAATTCGAAGAGACTTGCAAAGATAACCAATCATACATAAAAGAATTCAGAGAAGATTCAAATATTATTCATAGATAGACTTGATCATAAACCCACAATTCATCGGTCTCAACAAACACACCACAAAAAGAAGAAGATTACATCGAAAAGATCTCCACAAGAGAGGGGGAGAACTTTGTATTGAGATCCAAAAAGAGAGAAGAAGCCATCTAGCTACTAACTATGGACCCGACGGTCTGAGGTAAACTACTCACACTTCATCGGAGGGGCTAGGATGATGTAGAAGCCCTCCGTGATGACGGCCCTCTTCCGGCGGAGCTTCGGAACAGGCCCCAAGATGGGATCTCGTGGATACAGAAAGTTGCGGCGGTGGAATTAGGTTTTTGGCTCCTGTTCTGATCGTTTGGGGGTACGTAGGTATATATAGGAGGAAGGAGTACGTCGGTGGAGCGCCGAGGGGCCCATGAGGCAGGGGGCGCGCCCTAGGGGGGGCGCTCCCCACCCTCGTGACCGCCTCTTTGACTCCTTGGAGTAGGGTCCAAGTCTCCTGGATCACGTTCGGTGAGAAAATCACGTTCCCGAAGGTTTTATTCCGTTTGGACTCCATTTGATATTCTGTTTCTCCGAAACACTGAAATAGGCAAAAAAACAGCAATTCTGGGCTGGGCCTTCGGTTAATAGGTTAGTCCCAAAAATAATATAAAAGTGGAAAATAAAGCCCAATATAGTCCAAAACAGTAGATAATATAGCATGGCGCAATCAAAAATTATAGATACGTTGGAGACGTATCAAGGCGCTCCCATGCCTCGCGGTCCTCCCGCGCCATAGCCGAGCTCACCACCACTGGCTCCGGCGGAATGAGGTCGATCGGATGTGCGTCAAAGGGGAAATTGAGCCTAGCCTCCGCGCCGTGGTAGCGGACCTGCCAGCGGTCGTACTCCATGGCCGCGAACTCGGCCGTGTGGAAGCTACAGAGCCACCAGCGGGTGTGGGTCTCTCGATCTATAATCTCGACGACCCACGTCCCCCACCGCTACTACCGGATCCCAAGGTAGGACTTCATCGGCTGCCGGGTCCGGGGGAGGACGGGGAAGTCCTCGAACCGGCGTAGGGGCGCAACGGCGGGCGGATCGGGGGACCGGCGATGGCGGATCAGGCCTGCGGAGGACTACGGGGACACCTCGGCGGCCACCTCGCCGGCGTCGGGCGAAAAGGCCACGATAAACCTCTTTTTGGCCATTGGCTCCTCGAGATCCCTGGCACACAGGCAGAGGTTGAGGATGGAGGCGCCGGTGATGGCGGTGACCTACCAATGGTTTCGAGGGTTGTGTGTGTCTATGTGAGCGGAGGTTGTGTTTGAGGAAATACTGCGGCAACTGAAAATTTTACTAGACGGGAGTAACAAGGCGGGGCTACTGAAAATTTGGATCAAGGGCGAGTAGATATTTTCGAGATTGCGAGGGATGCAGAGGCGGGAGTAAAATATTGGGGCTACTGAAAATTTGAATCAAGGGACTGAAGCAGAGCGGGAGTACCAGACATCGCACACGGTCCACACATACTAATCGTGTGCTATCAAACATTAAAACCTTCCAGGCGATAGATATTTTCGAGATTGTGAGGGATGCAGAGGTGGGAGTTTTTGGGGAGCGAGCTAGTTGCTTGACACGCCGACTGTGGACTGTAGCTGATGCACCTTCTCGCGTAAGCAGTAGGCATACTATACACCGACGGTGCTCCAAGATATTTTGTACTACATCTCACACGGTTGGTGATAATAAACTATGTGGGGTCTACTTGATTTGAATTACAAAATGGGATCACATCGTCAATGGACGCTGTTTGAATTGCTAGACCTTTTATCTGCAGTGAACATGCAACTATATGTGTGTCGTAAAAGAATTGGAATTATTCAGGGTTCGTTTGGACATTTTATACATTAAACTGGTTTTCTAGCCATTTCAGGTGCACAATTCAAAATTGATCTACATGCACATGCTCCGGTGCATACAAATTGGTTCGAAAATCAAATCTGTGTCCTTCAGTGCATGCTTAGGTCCCATGCAAGAAATGGGAATGAATTTTTCGGGGTTCGTTTGGCCTTTTTTATACATTAACTGGGTTTTCTAGGCATTTTATGTGCATAATTCAAATTTGAACTACAAGCACATGCTCCAATGCACTAAAGTTGGTTGAAAAATCACATGTGTGTCCTTGGGTGAATTTCTAGGTCCCATGCAAAAGATGAGAATGAATTTCAAACACCAGGGCACTGTTGATTGCCGGCAAAACTTTGAGATACCTGGTTTTTAAATTCTAGTAAATCCAAAACTCATATAAAATTCATGAAACTTGGCATGCTATCATGGAGCGGCATCAACATGTCGTGGTGAAAATTTTGTCCCATTTGGGGTAGGTTTGGGTATAAGCTTCTCACAAACCAGATCTTCTCACAACAAGCATGATGGTTTCGATAGGGAACGTACCACCTTTGGGGACGGGACGATATCCGTTGCCTCTTATTGCTTTCAAAAAATTTCTAGTGTCAACATAGAACAACAGGAGTGTTGTGTTTAATCTTGGAATTTTTAGGGGTTTCTTTGGCCTTTTTTATACATTAACTAGGTTCTCTAGGCATTTTATGTGCATAATTCAAATTTGAACTACAAGCACATGCTCCAATGCACCAAAGTTGGTTGAAAAATCACATGTGTGTCCTTGGGTGAATTTCTAGGTCCCATGCAAGAGATGGGAATGAAATTCAAACACCATGGCACTGTTGATTGCCGGCAAAATGTTGAGATGCCTTGTTTTTAAATTCTAGTAAATCCAAAACTTGTCTAAAATTCATGAAACTTGGCATGCTATCATGGAGCGGCATCAACATGTCGTAGAAAAAAATTGTCCCATTTGGGGCAGGTTCGGGTATAAGCTTCTCACAAACCAGAGCTTCTCACAACAAGCATGATGGTTTCGATAGGGAACGTCCCACCTTTGGGGACGAAACGATATCCATCGCCTCTTATTGCTTTCAAAAATTTTCTAGTGTCAACATAGAACAACAGGAGTGTTGTGTTTAATCTTGGAATTTTTCAGGGTTCGTTTGGCCTTTTTTATACATTAACTGGGTTTTCTACGCATTTTATGTGCATAATTCAAATTTGAACTACAAGCACATGCTCCAATGCACCAAAGTTGGTTGAAAATCACATGTGTGTCCTTGGGTGAATTTCTAGGTCCCATGCAAGAGATGGGAATGAAATTCAAACACCAGGGCACTATTGATTGCCAGCAAAATGTTGAGATGCCTGGTTTTTAAATTTTAGTAAATCCAAAACTCGTGTGAAATTCATGAAACTTGGCATGCTATCATGGAGCGGCTTCAACATGTTGTGGTAAAAATTTGTCCCATTTGGGGCAGGTTCGGGTATAAGATTCTCACAAACCCGAGCTTCTCACAACAAGCATGATGGTTTCGATAGGGAACGTCCCACCTTTGGGGACGAAATGATATCCATTGCCTCTTATTTCTTTCAAAAAAAATTCTAGTGCCAACATAGAACAACATGAGTGTTATGTTTAATCTTGGAATTTTTCGGGGTTCGTTTGACCTTTTTTATACATTAACTGGGTTTTCTAGGCAATTTATGTGCATAATTCAAATTTGAACTACAAGCACATGCTCCAATGCACTAAAGTTGGTTGAAAAATCACATGTGTGTCTTTGGGTGAATTTCTAGGTCCCATGCAAGAGATGGGAATGAAATTCAAACACCAGGGCACTATTGATTGCCAGCAAAATGTTGAGATGCCTGGTTTTTAAATTTTAGTAAATCCAAAACTCGTCTGAAATTCATGAAACTTGGCATGCTATCATGGAGCGGCTTCAACATGTCGTGGTAAAAATTTGTCCCATTTGGGGCAGGTTCGGGTATAAGCTTGTCACAAACCAGAGCTTCTCACAACAAGCATGATGGTTTTGATAGGGAACGTCCCACCTTTGGGGACGAAATGATATCCATTGCCTCTTATTTCTTTCAAAAAAAATTCTAGTGCCAACATAGAACAACATGAGTGTTATGTTTAATCTAGGAATTTTTCGGGGTTCGTTTGACCTTTTTTATACATTAACTGGGTTTTCTAGGCATTTTATGTGCATAATTCAAATTTGAACTACAAGCACATCCTCCAATGCACTAAGGTTGGTTGAAAATCTAATATGTGTCCTTGGATGAATTTCTAGGTCCCATGCAAGAGATGGGAATGAAATTCAAACACGAGGGCACTATTGATTGCCGGCAAAATGTTGAGATGCCTGGTTTTTAAATTTTAGTAAATCCAAAACTCGTCTGAAATTCATGAAACTTGGCATGCTATCATGGAGCGGCATCAACATGCCGTGTTAAAAAATTTGTCCCATTTGGAGTAGGTTCGGGTATATGCTTCTCACAAACCAGAGCTTCTCACAACAAGCACGGTGGTTTCGGTAGGGAACGTCCCACCTTTGGGGATGAAACGATATCCATTGCCTATTATTGCTTTCAAAAAATTTCTCATGTCAACACAGAACAACAGGAGTGTTGTGTCAACTTTTGGGATTTTTCAGGGTTCATTTGGACATTTTTATGCATTAACTGAGTTTTCAATGCATTTATGTGCATAATTCAAATTTGAACTACATGCACATGCTCCAGTGCATATAAATTGGTTGAAAAAACAAATCTATGTCCTTGGGTGCATGCTTAGGTCCCATGCAAGAAATGGGAATGAATTTCAAACACCAGGGTACCGTTGATTGCAGGCCTACATTGAGATGCCTGGTTTTTAAATTCTAGTAAATCCAAAACTCGTCTGAAATTCATGAAACTTGGCATGCTATCATGGAATGGCACCCGACATGCTGTGGCATTTTTCGTGTCCATTTTGGGAGAAGGCGCACTCGAATAATGATAGCCAACAAAGGCATTTCGAAAAAATAGCTCCCACTTTAATATCTCAAACGTTTGTATAATTCAAACCGTTTGCGTTCTGTTAACCATTCATGTGACGCCATGTGTCTTGGTTTTAATGGCTGTAGGAGGTGCCGTGCGGACAGCTGCTTGACCTTGACTGGACGGGAGACATGCGAGCGCAGTCCAGTGCACAGGCTGACCGAGAGGCGTGCAAGCTATCCTCCAATGCGCAGGCTCATCGGGAAGCATGCGAGCTGTATGCTGCGCAGGCTCACTGGGAAAGGGGGCCCTTTGATTTCAATGGCCGCCCGCCTTCCTCTCCATTAATGGCACCCGAGCCGCTGTTTAATATGGCCGGCCTTACTGTTCGCCTCCCATTCCCCTCCCTCCCGCAGACCTCCACCAATGCCATGGCGCAGCATGATCATCTGCCACTAGTCTTTAAGTTTCGTGAAGTCGACTCTGAGCTGGAGGAGATAGAAAATAAGGAGGAATGGGGCCTCATGGACATGGCCCAGAACGAACTGGCCACGGTGGTTGATTCCCCTGCTCCTGTCCCACCTCCCATCCCCACGCCTGCATCAGCGACCATCCCCGTAGCATTGACGGGATTGAAGGAAATATGCCCTAGAGTCAATAATAAAGTTATTATTTATTTCCTTATTTCATGATAAATGTTTATTATTTATGCTAGAATTGTATTAACCGGAAACATAAAACATGTGTGAATACATAGACAAACATAGTGTCACCAGCGTGCCTCTACTTGACTAGCTCATTGATCAAAGATGGTTACGTTTCCTAACCATAGACATGAGTTGTCATTTGGTTAATGGGATCACATCATTAGGAGAATGATGTGATTGACTTGACCCATTCCGTTAGCTTAGCACTTGATCATTTTTGTTTACTGCTATTGCTTTCTTTCATGACTTATACATGTTCTTGTGACTATGAGATTATGCAACTCCTGAATATCGAAGGAACACTTTGTGTGTTACCAAACGTCACAACGTAACTGCGTGATTATAAAGGTGCTCTACAAGTGTCTCTGATGGTACTTCTTGAGTTGGCATAGATCAAGATTAAGATTTGTCACTCCGATTGTCGGAGAGGTATCTCTGGGCCCTCTCGGTAATACACATCACTATAAGCCTTGCAAGCAATACAACTAATGAGTTAGTTGCGTGATAGTGCATTATGGAACGAGTAAAGAGACTTGCTGTAATGAGATTGAACTAGGTATTGGGATACCGACGATCGAATCTCGGGCAAGTAACATACCAATGACAAAGAGAACAACGTATAGTGTTATGCGGTTTGACCGATAAAGATCTTCGTAGAATATGTAGGAACCAATATGAGCATCCAGGTTCCGCTATTGGTTATTGATCGGAGACATGTCTCGGTCATGTCTACATAGTTCTCGAACCCGTAGGGTCCGCACGCTTAAAGTTCTATGACGATCGGTTTTATGAGTTTATATGTTTTGATGTACCGAAGGTAGTTCGGAGTCCCGGATATGATCATGGACATGACGAGGAGTCTCAAAATGGTCGATACATAAAGATTGATATATTGGAAGGCTATATTTGGACATCGGAGGAGTTCCGGGTAAAATCGGGATTTTACCGAAGTACAGGAGGGGTTACCGGAACCCCCCGGGGGCTAATGGGCCTTGTTGGGCCATAAGGGAAAGAGAGAGGGGCCGTCCTAGGGCAGGCAGCGTGCCCCCTCCCTCTGGTCTGAATTGGACTAGGAGAGGGGGGGGGGGCGGTGCCCCCCTTTCCTTGCCTTTCTTCCCCTTCCTTTCCCCCTCCTAGTAGGAGTAGGAAAGGGAGGAATCCTACTCCTACTAGGTGGAGGATTCCTCCTCCTGGCGCACCAACAAGGGCTGGCCGGCCTCCCCCTTGCTCCTTTATATACAGGCGCAGGGGGCACCTCTAGACACACAAGTTGATCACAAACATCTCTCCCAGCCGTGTGCGGTGCCCCCCTCCACCATAATCCACCTCGGGCATAATATAGCGGTGTTTAGGTGAAGCCCTGCTGCGGTAGCTTCATCAACATCGTCACCACACCGTCATGCTGACGAAACTCTTCCCCGAGCTCTACTGGATTCTGAGTTCGCGGGACGTCACCGAGCTGAACGTGTGCTGAACGCCGAGGTGCCGTACGTTCGGTACTGAGGATCGGTCGATCGTGAAGATGCACGACTACATCAACCGCGTTGTCATAACGCTTCCGCTTAACGGTCTACGAGGGTACATGGATGTCACTCTCCCCTCTCGTTGCTATGCATCACCATGATTCTGCGTGTGCGTAGGTAAAATTTTGAAATTACTACGTTCCCAACAGGGATGGTCGCCGAGCACTATCGCAGAGCTGGAAGCCGCGGGCGTCCGTGAGATCTCCGCGGACCCACGCGAGCTCGTGTACATGCCAGCGCCAGCGGCCGTGCCCGTGCGCGCCCCTCCACCTACCGTTGCGCCGGCACCCGTGCATTTGGCTGCACCCGCCGCGCCCGTGCCCCTGCCCGTGCGCGGCCCTCCACCCACCGCGGCGCCGGTCCCTGTGCGTTTGGCTGCACCCGACACGCCCATGCCCGTGCGCGCACCCCCCTCAGTGGCATGGGACGCTGCCGTCGACTGCTACCTCTCAGCGGCGCGGGTTGCTGTCCTCCCGTGCCCCGCCCGTCGATCGCATGACGACATGATGTTTGATCTACAAGTGAAGAACATTTTGTGCTGCCTTGAAGACTTCAACAACGGCGTCCCGCAGGACGACAATGACAATGACGGCGCGGCACGCTGCCTCCGCCGCCGCAGGAAATAGTTTTTTGGGGTTTAATACCGTATCTCGTCGATCACATGAATATTAATTCGTAGTGTGACTGAATGAAAGATATGGTTTGAACAAACTTGCGTTTTTCTCCCTTAGTGTACAGACTTATCAAACGTTTTTCTTTTGAAAAAACATCAATGGTTTTTAAATATAAAACACTCATCGCAAACGTTTTAGTTAGAACACGCGTACGCAAACCGATAGCTTCCCCAGGAAGCCAAGGGAAAATGTGGCGAGCAGGATTTCTGCATCCCTTCAACGCAAACAGTTGTTTTGCATGACCCGTGTTCAAGCACGTACAAACAATTGGGTAAAATTTGCATATCTTTCATTTTGGGTATGTTGCCATTTGTCAAACTGGAAAATTTGACATTTGTTTATCTAGTATCATTTGTTGGCAAACACAGTAATTTCAAAAAAATTCCTACGCACACACAAGATCATGGTGATGTATAGCAACGAGAGGGGAAGAGCACTGTCCACGTACCCTCGTAGACCGTAAGCGGAAGCGTTATGACAACGCGGTTGATGTAGTCGTACATCTTCATGATCGATCGATCCTAGTACCAAAAGTATGACACCTCCGCGATCTGCACACGTTTGGCTCGGTGACGTCCCACGAACTCATGATCTAGCTGAGTGTCGAGGGAGAGCTTCATCAACACGACAGCATGATGACGGTGATGATGATGCTACCGGAATAGGGCTTCGCCTAAGCACCGCTACGATATGACCGAGGTGGATTATGGTGGAGGAGAGCACCGCACATGGCTAAGGGATCAATGATCAACTTGTGTGTTCTAGGGTGCCCCCTGCCCCCGTATATAAAAGAGCAAGGGGGAGACCGGCCGGCCTTGGGGCGCGCCAAGGAGGGGAAGGCGTCCTCCTCCTAGTAGGAGCAGGACTCCCCCTTTCCTAGTCCAGCTAGGAGGAGGGAGGGGGAAGGAAGGAGAGGGAGAGAGGGGGCGCCGCCCCCCTCCTTGTCCAATTCGGACTCCCAAGGGGGGGGGCCAGTCCTATGTCCCCTCCTCTCTCTCTCACAAGGCCCATGTTGGCCCATTAGTTCCCCCCGGGGTACCGATAACCCCCCAACAGTCCGATAAGTATCCAGTGACCCCCGGAACTCATCCGGTCTCCGAATATAGTCATACAATATATCAATCTTTATGTCTCGACCATTTCGAGACTCCTCATCATGTCCGTGATCACATCCGGGACTCCGAACTACCTTCGGAACATCAAAACACATAAACTCATAATACCGATCATCACCGAATGTTAAGCGTGCGGACCCTACGGGTTCGAGAACTATGTAGACATGACCGAGACACGTCTCCGGTCAATAACCAATAGCGGAACCTAGATGTTCATATTGGCTCCCACATATTCTACGAAGATCTTTATCGGTCAAACCGCATAACGATATACGTTTTTCCCTTTGTCACCGGTATGTTACTCGCCCGAGATTCGATCGTCTGTATCTCAATACCTAGTTCAATCTCATTACTGACAAGTCTCTTTACTCGTTCTTTAATGAATCATCCCGCAACTAACTCATTAGTCACATTGCTTGCAAGGCTTATATTGATGTGCATTACTGAGAGGGCCCAGAGATACCTCTCTGACAATCGAAGTGACAAATCCTAATCTTGATCTATGCCAACTCAACAAACACCATCGGAGACACCTATAGAGCACCTTTATAATCACCCAGTTACGTTGTGATGTTTGGTAGCACACAAAGTGTTCCTCTGGTATTCTGGAGTTGCATGATCTCATAGTCATAGGAACATGTATAAGTTATGGAGAAAGCAATAGCAACAAACTAAACGATCATCGTGCTAAGCTAACAGATGGGTCAAGTCAATCACATCACTCTCTAATGATGTGATCCCGTTAATCAAATGACAACTCATGTCTATGGTTAGGAAACATAACCATCATTGATTCAACAAGCTAGTCAAGTAGAGGCATACAAGTGACATTCTGTTTCTCTATGTATTCACACATGTACTAAGTTTCCGGTTAATACAATTCTAGCATGAATAATAAACATTTATCATGATATAAGGAAATATAAATAACAACTTTATTATTGCCTCTAGGGCATATTTCCTTCAGTCTCCCACTTGCACTAGAGTCAATAATCTAGATTACATTGTAATGATTCTAACACCCATGGAGTCTTGGTGTTGATCATGTTTTTCTCATGAGAGAGGCTTAGTCAACGGGTCTACAACATTCAGATCCGTATGTATCTTGCAAATCTCTATGTCTCCCTCCTTGACTTGATCGCGGATGGAATTGAAGCGTCTCTTGATGTGCTTAGTTCTCTTCTGAAATCTGGATTCCTTTGCCAAGGCAATTGCACCAGTATTGTCACAAAAGATTTTCATTGGACCCGATGCACTAGGTATGACACCTAGATTGGATATGAACTCCTTCATCCAGACTCCTTCATTTGCTGCTTCCGAAGCAGCTATGTATTCCTCTTCACACGTAGATCCCGCCACGACACTCTACTTGGAACTTCACCAACTGACAGCTCCACCATTTAATAAAAACACGTATCCAGTTTGTGACTTAGAGTCATCCGGATCAGTGTCAAAGCTTGCATTGACGTAACCGTTTACGACGAGCTCTTTGTCACCTCCATATACGAGAAACATATCCTTAGTCCTTTTCAGGTATTTTAGGATGTTCTTGACAGTTGATAACCCACAAGTATAGGGGATCGCAACAGCTTTCGAGGGTAGAGTATTCAACCCAAATTTATTGATTCGACACAAGGGGAGCTAAAGAATTTTCTCAAGTTTTAGCAGTTGAGTTGTCAATTCAACCACACCTGGAAACTTAGTATCTGCAGCAAAGTGTTTAGTAGCAAAGTAATATGATAGTGGTGGTAGCAGCAACAAAAGTAAAGACAACAAAAGTAATGTTTTTGGTATTTTGTAGTGATTGTAACAGTAGCAGCGGGAAAGTAAATAAGCGAGAACCAGTATATGGAAAACTCGTAGGCACCGGATCAGTGATGGATAATTATGCCGGATGCGGTTCATCATGTAACAGTCATAACATAGGGTGACACAGAACTAGCTCCAATTCATCAATGTAATGTATGCATGTATTCCGTATATAGTCATACGTGCTTATGGAAAAGAACTTGCATGACATCTTTTGTCCAACCCTCCCGGGGCAGCGGGGT